>NC_063194.1:19774962-19879962 GCF_017589495.1 Alosa alosa
AACAACATTTGAGTGACCCATTACTGTTTAGGCCTTTTGTGAATTATTTATAAAAGGTAGGCCTACATAAATGTTCCAGAAAGGGTAAGCTTACATGTTGCTATGTTTGGGGCTAAAGTTATTTTTAACCAATATGTTTTTAAGAGTGTAAGGTAAATAAAGATAAGGAAAAGATAGATAAGATAAAGAAGGAAAATACAGTAGTTTACTATAGTATTTACAGTACTACAGTGCATGGGCGTAGATTTAGGGTGGGACGCTAAGGACTAGTCCTAATCAATATTTTAAGATGACAAAATTGTCCCCACCAATATTTTACCGAACTTATTTTTGCTGCTGATCATTCCGACGGCCAGCACAACAGTAAAAAAAACGTCGTCATATGATTTGCTGAAAAACAGAGGGGGAGGGGGAAGGGTTATTATGACCGCCCGCCAATGGCGGCGGTCATATAGGTTTAGTCAGATTTTTTTTTTTTTTTTTTTTTTTTTCGCATGTCCAAATTTCCGTCAATGATTCCGGGACACTGAAAGACCGGGGGTAGACAAAACTTGGTGGGCATGTAACCCCATATGGATAGCATGGAACCATCGTTTTTCGTTTTGATCTGTAGCCCCACGCTGGACTGCACCCCTAAAGGAGGGTAGGGCAGACACAGTTTTCTGTGAATATCTCGAGAACCGTAAGGTTTAGGAGGACCATTATTTTTTGTATGTTGATCTCAAGGGGGCCATGTCAACGCATTCCATAACCACTCATTTCATGTATAGCGCCACCTAGTTAAACACAAAAAAAGTAAAATGAGGTGGTGTAATTGAAGGTATCTGTGACCTAACATAGTCAAAACTGCACGAAATTGGAAGTGTAGGATCATTATGACACCCTCTGTAGGCACGCCAAGTTTTGTGGAATTCCGTTCATGGGGGGGCCACACAATAAATTAATTTATGTTACTATACACCAACTGGCCTGTAGGTGGCCGGAGACAGTTTTCTGTGAATATCTCGAGAACCGTAGGGCCTAGGAGGTCCACCTTTTTTTTATGTGTTGGTCTTAAGGGGCATGTCAACCCATCCCATTACCACTTATTTCATGTATAGCGCCACCTAGTTAAAAATTAAAAGCATAAAATTAGGTGTTTTCATCTCAATATCTCTGGCTGACAAGGTCAAAACTGCACAAAATTAAAAGTGTAGGATCATTATGACACCCTCTGAATGCATGCCAAGTTTTGTGTACTTTCATTCATGGGGGCCTTACAATAAAATAATTTATGTGTACATTTAGTGACGCACACCAACAAGGATTCCCTGACACTGAAAGACCGGGTACACAAAACTTGGTGAGCATGTACCCCATATGGATAGCATGGAACCGTCATTTTTTCGTTTTCATCTGCAGCCCCCGCTGGACTGGACCCCGAAAAGGAGGGTAGGGCAGACACAGTTCTCTGTGAATCTTTTATGGTATGTTGGTCTCAAGGGCCCACATAAACCTGGCTCATAATCACTCATTTGTGATTTGCCCCCGTAAAAAATGAAAATCAGTAGGATTAAAAAGAAAGCCAAAATAAATATTCATCATCATCATCATGGCTGCATTTTCAGTATTGGCGAAGTAGTCGTTTGTCCACTAGATGGCGATCGCTGCAGTGAGACGTAATTTTGTTGGAAGTTAAAAGGGGTTGGAAAAACAATGGACGCTTCATACAAGGACTGTAATTTACCGCAGGGAACATCTAATAAGGATAGGGCGATGTTCACATGAAGTGTAATTCCCATTTCTTCTTGAAGCGAAATAAATCTGAGGATGTTTATCGGACATGCTTGGTTTTTACTGCAGGTACGTTAATCTTGTAATATCAATAAGGACCTAGGTAATGTTACCGTTAGCGTTGGTTGAGTGATGGAGGCATTTGATTTATTGCATTTGTAGAAAACTATAAATGCGGTTATACCAAGCAAATGTATAGCAGCACTGTTTGTATCTTTCGACTGTCATTTATTGCACGTGCTACAAAATCATTCTGTGCAATGGAAGATTTACCAACGTTACACCGGTCTGATGCAGTTTTGCCTATACATGCGGAGACTGAGACGCCTGTTTATTTTGTTTTAAGTGCGCAGGGTGTGAGAGGGGAATCGATGTGCTTTGATTACAGCTTGGTAGTTGTAGTCTGTGAAATTAAAAAGCACGTGTGTGTGAAGTATCCAAACAATGACACCTTCATTTCATTATGGCTGTTTTAGCAAAACACCTTAAGCTACTGTGTAGTAGGTCCCATTTAGAAGTGGCTACTTCATTTGGCGCTTTCCTTGACTCATGGAGCTGCGTGAATGTTATTACAACTTTTCGCCACGATATGACAGTTTAAGTCCGCTTTGATACTGTAAAGGCGAAGCCATTGGTTTCCAAAGGAGATTTTATTTGTGTCGCCAGCATAGCCTATTGACAATTTATGTTGTCAATAGGCCTACCTTATAATCCTACCTGTAGCTTAGGGAAGCTAACAACTTTCTATTAGGATCTAGTTTGTTAGTTACCGTTTTGTCATAACTCCCTGATGCATTTTGCATTTAGAATAGCCAGAGCGTGTATATCTCAATCGAAAATTAAACAATATCGGGTGCCTATGGACTAGGGCTGGGTGAACCCAGCCTGATCTGCCCGCTATTTATTTTTTGATTTCTTAAAAGATTGAGCTTGGTCTGATGAAAGCCAGACTAGCCATGGACCTCAGTTAAACAATGCAAGGGAACATGAATCAGCCTATATTTGCACTAACAATAACGGACAAAAGCTCTTCAACTTTGGCCCGTTAAAATGTGTATGAACAGTCTAGCTGCGCGCATTTCATCAAGGCCCATTTGGACATGTCAGTTATTTGCACCACTGGTTAGATGTAAAACAGCACTTCGTTTCAGACTAGGCTACTGTTACTTAATTTGTGCATTAACAATAACGTTTCAGACTACTGTTACTTAATTTGTGCATTGACAATAAAGTATTACATGAACTAAAGATGACTAAAATCTTATGTAGAAGAAGAAACATTCACAAAAAATCCATCCATCCAAAAATGACCTTTGTTTTTGATAGCTGTTGAAAAACGGCATGGAACTGACAGAGATGTTTTTGTTTATAAATACATAAAAAATATATAAATAAATAACATTATGCTGATACCTTTTGCTTTTCCCAAATACAATGTAGCCTACAGGTGTAAGTGACCTTTCATCAATCCAGTTGCAATGGATGAACTGTGATGAACTGCCCTACTTGTGATTGTTTAGAGATTTTAAAGGTTTTATAACAATTCTACATCTTCTTTGGCTATTCTACAATCTATTCACCTTTTCAGCACCAGTAGGGTACTTTCTGTGCAGCCGCACACACACACTCAGGCATGCCAAACAAGCATACACAAAAGTTTCAAGAGTGGGGGATGGAGTAAAATATGGAGACAAATTGAAGTGTGATTTATTTTCGCGGAACGGATGTACAGGACTGAGCGGCGGTCATATTTTGTACCGCTATGCGGTACATCTAGTCTGACATGCACGCTACAGTAGGCCTACACGCACGGAGAGTGTCAAAGGCTACTTGTTTGCACCGGCAGTCAAGCGAGCGGGTGTGTCAACGACAACGGTAAGTTAGGGCTGTCTGCCAATACATAGCCTATCGCAAAAAAGGCCAGAGTAAAACATTGTGATATTCCCTTTGCCCTTCAGCATGTACATCTTTGCCCCTTTTTGTGGTTTGTAGATCAGCTTTGCCACCCCAAAATACGAAGCTTTTTCATTGCAGTCTAGGCAAAATAATTAGCCATACAAACTGGCAACTGGTGACCAGGCTTTCAAATGCGTATTTTACTGTGTAAAATAGCATTAGCTGTTAGGATATTACCCAGGATATTGTCACAGCTAAGCTAGCTTCTGTAATCTTTCAACCAAAGTTAGGAGTCATGTTGAATAAGGGTGTGCCGCACGGACAGTCACATAGGCTATAAGTCACCATCACTGACTGTTAGGCTAATTGGGCTACCAATCTTGCAGTCGCAATAAACAATGAATCCGAGACATTTTCCTGTTCCTATATTCTGTGAATGTTGTCTGCACAATGCAAAGAAATAAAAGATAAACTGGTGCATTTCCATACTCATAAATGAACATTGCAAGACACTTATCTCTTCTATGATCTCATCCCAGAAAGATTTTCTTTGACTTTTTTAACATTTATTTTTATCTAATGACATAGCAAACATGCTGAATTGAATCCACATATCCCTGCACTTGCGAAACTATTTTTCAGCATTCACGTTCCTCTTAAAGTGACAGGCACTCAATTAGATTTACACACCAAATGTGATAATATAGTAAGTGTAGCCTAATAATTTAAAAATCAATATGATGTAATCAAATGACTAAATATGTTTAGCTATTAGTAATCATGTAGATCATAAAATACTATAAATAATTATCAATATAAATTTATAGTTTATATGAATTCCAAAATATGAAAAAGAAACCTATGACAACCATCACTTTCTATGTGTGTGTGTGTGTGTGTGTGGAGGGTCAATCAAATTCTATGATTACCACTGATGTGAATGATCTCACAAATCACACAAAACCAAATCAAATTTTAAAAAAATCGCAATAGTATCGAAATCGAGATTCTTCACTTGCTATTGGTATTGAAACAATAATGTTGGTATCGTGACAACAGGAGTTGTGGATGTGTCCCTACCAAAGCTGAGACCAGACCTACGCCCTTGCTACAGTGGCTATCTTGTGATTTTTTTACAGTAATGCTTTGACTACTGTGATTTCTACGGTAACACTCAGACTACTGTGATTTTGTCATGTGGACACGGGTCTACTGTAAAAATCATATACAGTAATGGTACTGTGAAATCCACAGTAAATAACTGTAGATTTCACAGCCATTTTTTACAGTGTACGCTTCTTATCCAAACAATACGGTTATCTCCCTTCAGTGCGTTAGCTTCCCTTCAACCGGACATGCTAAACATTCTTCTTACGGGAACCTAACGTTACGTACGAGGTAGTCGAGTCTTGTTTTGCCTTTTATTGTTTATGTAGATAACACAGAAGCTAAAATATCGGCACATGATATATGTTATATTAAGTTATGGGAGTTCCAAAAAATCCTTAATGAATGGGCGTTCTATGGGGTTAGCAGAGAGTTGATAACCACCGCTACATCGATGCTTCTACTTCCGGGAATTCGCCTGCCCCCTTGGGTAAGAGTCATTGGGGCTGGGCAAAGATTCTAGAAGCTTTGGGCGTGGCCAAATTAGCTGCAGATCATGAATATGTAATGAGCAGCAGAAAACAGCACACTCTGGAAGGGGCTAAAACAGATGGTAATAGAGGTAGGTAACAATCGTTTCCTACACGCTATTTCCACCAAACAACTTCAGAAACATGTTTTCTGGAACTCAAAGACCTATTTGAACTTGTTGAAAAATAGTCAAAATATGGGCACTTTAAGATTTACCTGAGACTAATTCATCAACTTAGAGACATTTAAGCTATGTAACATACATTTATAAAATATGCTTGACAGTTTATGACAAGTAGGCCTAGTTATGACAACGTACGTGTGCATGTAAGAAGAGAAGACGATACCTATTTATTCTATTGTACATAAGATTTATTGTCCCAGTCCAGCCATGAACCTGGCAAACAGGTTTGAAAAGTATTCAGGGATAGGAGTATCTATTGTACAACTACTTTGCCAGTTTCTCTTTTTGGATCCTTAAAATACTGTATATCACTAACCAGATTTACGCTGAGTTTGCTATTAAGGAAGAAGGAATAAATACAGACCAAATCCATTATTAATTATGCTTACATTTTAAGCATCAATAAAGACATTTTAATAAGTTAATGACTAACATTTGTTTCCATTTACATTTTATTGAGCTCCCTAGCCAGGAGATTAAAATTTCTGTCATGGACTAGTCAGCCACTACAATGACCCAATTCATATCATTTGACAGATCCTGGCCATCCTGCGCAGTGATCATTACAGTCACCTGAGATAGGGATAGATAGACGGGGCGGGGCGGTTGGTTGTTGGCATCCAACCTCAGAACAATACAATCCTGAATGTCATTCTGGAGTAACAGCCAGAGCAAGTACCTCATAAGGGCACAGTTTGCAGGTGTTCTACCAGAGAGGGTTCAAGCGGAGCTAGTAATCAAGGATCTTTGGTTCTACACTTCCATCAAAGGGTAAGGAAGCTTATACCATCTTATATGAAATGAGGTGGAAATGAGGAGGAAAAATAGAGGAAAAATGACTTGAATGCATTTGGGTTGGATTTTTTGCTCGGAGAATTGTGACTTGACCTCACTATCATATTCTTCAACCTCCCTTGCAACAGCACAAGAGACGAATTTTACTCATTAAAAATAGGCAAGTTCATTTATGACCAGTGGTGGAGGAAGTACTGAAACTCAGTACTTAAGTAAAAGTATAAATACACAGAGAAATATTTACTTTAGTAAAAGTAAAAGCAAAGATTGTTAAGGCGGAGCCAGATGTTTCATCAGGAGCCACTTCCGGGAACCCGGATCGCACGAGGGGGGGGGTCAAAACCCCCCTTTATCCCTTACAAGCCCGACCGTTCTAATTTCGTTAAAATTTTAACGATGACCAATCATCTAATATCTCAGCTGTCCAATGACTGATTTTATTTCTGAAATCTTCCCCGTAATGCTGACAACATAAGCTTTTGATATGATTGGTTAAGGGGTTTATGGCGCGAAATGTTTTGGATACTTGAAGATGAGTCGGGAAAAAAAACTTTTCACTTCAGTCGTACATTTTAACATGGACCGCCAGATGCCACCTGCACTTCGTTGGAGTTTACCTCGACTGGAAACCACACAGCTGGATAAACTGAGGTAATATATATTTTACATCGTTTGTAGTTATGGTTAATCTTAATTTGTAGTCATAAAATCATGTTATTTGACAGTAATATGCTTTCTCATCAGCTTCAACATTATGGCATAACGGGGGCTAAGTGCATCGTCATGTAACTTTAGCTAGCTGCATTACTCTGAACTGCTTGCAGTATTCTCGTTTGCTTTTGATATCAGTTATTTTCATTTGACAGTTTCATTTAAAAACCTGTTAGTATATAACCTGTAAGTAAGTTTGTTTTCTAGTACCAATTTGCTTGTTAGGTAAGCATTATATTGGCAAGTCAGTATAGCATACCAAAGCTGAATAAATCAATGGGCGCGCGTTTCTAAGTTAAGTTCTCTTACATGAAATAAGTTGAGCGATATTTTTACTCCTCTCAATATGTAGTTGTAGAAAACAAGATGTGAAATCACGGATTCTGTCAGAAATGTAGTGCTAATTAACGTATTGCCTCTCCTCGGGTTGTTACCTCGCTAGGCAGTTTGTAGTGAACTGTTTTACCTTGCTAACTTCTAAATGACAAACATCAGACGTGCTTGTCTCAACATTTTCTAAGATGGCATGACTTGATATTCTACTCTTCTCAATATGTAGTTTTATAGAAAACATGATGTGAAATCACATATTATGTCAGAAATGTCATTATTGCATTTAAGCAGTTAGTTACTAGGTGAAATGTAATCTGTCTTTATCTTAATGCCAGCCAGGCAATCAGATTTAGGGTAGCTAAACCCATGTGTAATAAAATGACTTTTCATACTTCTATATATTTTTTGAGTTACTCAAAATGCTTCAATAGTTTAGGCTACCTCTTCTTGTGTATGTATGTGCACACACACACACACACACATCTGTAGTTTTGTGATTTTATTTTTTAAATTAATAAATGTATTACATTTGTATGATTTTTACTGTTGTTTCAGATGGAGGATGACAAGACTTACACAGACCTCCTTGCAGGCCTGAAGAGGTAGCTGACTGCTGATGAGCTTGCGCACAATGTTGAAGACCATGTGAGGATGGAGGAAGAAGGTATAGATTTAGGTGGCGCATGGGGTGGTGTAGACTGCCACTAAAACACTGTGAAATAGACTTGTTATGTTGATTTTTATGTTGTTGTCCCAGGCATATGTGGTTTTACCAACCGAACGGGTGGGAGGTTGTGCTTAGTAGGCCGTCAGATGCAAACACACAGTGCAGGGGCATGGGATCGAAGAGACCCCAGAAGAGTTTCACAGTTTTCTGGGATTGATCATTGACATGGGACTTCACTTCCCTCCCTAATATCCATTGCTACTGGGGAACCAAGTCTCTGAAGGGATCAGGGAGCGTTGACCAAATGAGAAATACATATTGTGTACACTTTTTCTCCATTGACATTGCTGTTTCAGTAGTTTCTTATTATTTCAAGTTTGGCAATGCAGAATCTGGTGTTGAACCTAGGTTTGGTAGCTACAGCCAGAAAGACTTTGGTGAAAATCTATCACAACAGCTGGCAGGCATTTCCGTCAAAATTTCAGCCTCGCCTTCAGCTGCTCCAACTACTACTCTGTCGTCTTTTCATCAAGTACATATTCCTGTACAGCAGGAGCCAAAGAAAAATTGTTGACTTTGTTATAAAAACAATACATAATAACACTAAAGTAGCTTGTATGGCCTGGAGTTTAGCGGTAGGTGACTGCTTTTTTGGTAAAACAAAATTGCTGTCAGATTTGGCATTCTACAGAAGGGGATGCGTTTCGTTATGAGTCATAGGTCTTCTGTGTTTAACCTTCAGGTTCCCCACCCCACCTTTCCCTATCCTCCTTTGTGTGTGTGTGAGTTTGTGTGTATATGTGTGTATGTGTTTATTCTCAACAGGCTTGTTCTATGTTATCCACTTTCAAATGTTTAGACACATTGATTTTTGAGTGATGTTGAAGTTGATTGTATTCCTAGCTTTTCATAAGTAATACATTTTATAGATGTATATCATTTTCATATTACACTAATTTATATAAGGAAGTTGTTGAATCAAATGTATTCTATGTCTCTATTCAGAATTGATCTTCAATAAATATACAGTATACTTACTTCCTGTATTACTGGTAAGGTACATGTTTTTCTTTTATATATCATTATTGTTGACTGTAGCATTTGCTTATATACAAATAAATGGTTTATTCTGATGGACCAAATAAATCTAAACCATTGTGTCTGACTTCATTATTAGTTTTTATGCATACTTTTATGTTTTTGGTGAGAAAGAGAATGTGAATTCTGTCAACATTCTAAATCCCGTTTACTGCATTTTTTTTACACTTATCACTTAATTTATCATAACTTTTGAAAGGTTAATGATATTCCAATTCAGTCTTTTTTGTTAAATAGCCCACAACTTGCTGAACATGTCATACACTCTATATTTTTCTCTATCTCGTATAGAAATATGATGAAAATTCATTTTTATGCGAATGAAATTCAATTTTAACGAATTTCGGTATACATTTGGAGAGGATTTTCGAAGACTGTTCATTACTAGATCAACATTACCATATGTATTTTACATCATTTGATAGAACTGACCCTTCTGATTACAGTGGTATGTATATCCCATTGATGGTATGTATTATACTCAATAAATACGTTTTTTTGTGTAAGGAGGTCATCCAGCACCAAAAATGGAATGTTCGGCACGGGCACGAAAGGGTTAAGCAGAGCAGAGGCAGCGACTGCTCCATTGAAGTCTATGGGCATAGCTCAGAATTTCACCACATATGCTAAGGTCTTGGTTCTATAGAGTTAGGAATGTGAATTTCGGGCACGTTTTCATGATCCTCAAACCCTTCTGAACATTTCAGGTACATTTTTAGCATTTTTGAGCATTCCAGTCTGGAGAAAATCAACCTTATATCAGGTATGCGCCGGTTATTTATGCAGCTGCTGTTGGCCGGTTGCAACGTACACTCGTCAATACGTCATCGACACGCCTCTTTATGCAGACAGGATTCGATCCCCATTTCGCGCCCATAGACATGAACTACGACGAAGTATCTTGCTCCGCCTTAACAATCTTTGGTAAAAGTACCACAATGACAACCCTACTTAAGTAAAAGTAAAAAGTACCTGCTTTTAAATGTACTTTAAGTATTAAAAGTAAAAGTATTTGCATAATGATTTATTCTCTTAATATCTATATTCTAAAAGGAAAAATCAGTATGGGCTGTGGCATTTTAATTAAGCTAGTTTTAGGTTATACTCGACTAGATAGTTTTGAGTTAATGCAATTGTGCTTACCATCTGTGGCGCAGTTTACATTCTGACCTACAATTCTAGAGACTGTAATTCTGGTTATCTACTAGGGTGATCTGCTGAGTAATATCATTCAGCAAAACACGAGAGCCTGAAGTTTAACGGGGTAGACAAGGGAAACGTCGGGTGGATCGTAATGCCAATTATGCTGATTGAACAGAAACGTTGCTGAGAAAGGTGTCTTTATGATTAAGTTCAGTTTCACTTGCGCAGACGCATAGACATTGAATGAGCGCTCACGTTACTACCCCCCAATTGTAGGCTATGCCTATATCTTTATTTAATCACACACAATTAAGGAATATTTCCTAATCTGGAAAATGTTACGTTTTTTCCGGCCACCGGTTCATTAATAGTCTACCATTCATTGTGCCGCAAATGATCAGACGTGTGACAGAAGCATGGGCATAGCCTGTAACTTCGCTGATCCGCGGATAGCAATCTCATCGGAGAGGAGTCCCTAACGCTGCAGATAACAGACAGAGAAAGGCACAGAACACAGTTGCATGTACAGTGTAGCCATGGGTCTGGTGAATATAGCCTACCGAATGCAGATGGCTACAAGCTCACGCTTTGCCTGGTCTAGACTAGAAGCTTATGTTTCTAAGAATGCACGTGGCGCTCTCAGAATCTTTGGTAGCAACCCCGGTAAAACAAACGTGTTTGTCAGAGAGAAAAAAAACTGATCATAAAATGTATCGTAAAAGGAACGATGGTGTTGTAGAAATGTAGCGGAGTAAAAGTACAGATAATTGCTGTAAAATGTAACGAAGTAAAAGTCAAAAGTATGCACTATAAATTTTACTTAAGTAAAGTACAAATACGTGGAAAATTTACTTAAGTACAGTAACGAAGTATTTGTACTTCGTTACATTCCACCACTGTTTATGACTAAATTAATGCTATAGAAACACCAGCCTGTGACATTTTCCTTCTTGCTCAACCATAGTAAGCAGTTCTATTAACTTATTTATGTGTTTCCTGTATTTTTTTTCCGAGCTGATCTCATGAACACACTTTTTTGGGAGGTTGGGATTTTTAAAGATGACCGGCATGAAGGCATTAAAAGTCCAATGGTCCAGGTGTATGTCCATAAAAGTCATATATATAAGTATATATACTCTTTTGATCCCGTGAGGGAAATTTGGTCTCTGCATTTATCCCAATCCGTGAATTAGTGAAACACACTCAGCACACAGTGAGGTGAAGCACACACTAATCCCGGCGCAGTGAGCTGCCTGCAACCACAGCGGCGCGCGGGGAGCAGTGAGGGGTTAAGTGCCTTGCTCAAGGGGCACTTCAGCCGTGACCCATTGGTCAGGGCTCGAACCGGCAACCCTCCGGTTACAAGTCCAGAGTGCTAACCAGTGGGCCACGGCTGCCCATAAGAGGTCTGAAGTCCTATGACTGACCAAAGGATGTACAGTGCCTATTAAAAGTATTCAGCCCCTTGCTAAAGTTGACTAAAAAGAGAAATAAAAAAAATTATCTTTTGGAAATGGATCTTAATGCCTTAATTAAAGGTGCTCTAAGCGAAGCTGGGTAATGTCGCTTCTGTTGACTTTCAAACAAAACAGAGAGCTAGCTCGCTACTTCCTCCCCCTCCCTCCCGTGCTGCTCCCGTGCAATTGAAACTCTAGGTTTGCCCAGGTTGTTTTTGTGGACACAGACAGCTAGCAATTGGTTAGGTGATGTTTGCTTGCCCAGGGGCACAGGACCAGTAAGGGGCCCTGGACACAGTCAAAATATTATTTTATCAGACATCAGACCTTTAGTTCCTTACATCCAACAAAAACATTTTACCTATGTTCATAACTTTGCAACTATTCAAATGGATGCAACAATATAATGAGTGAGAGTGGTCTGAGGAGGAAGGGAGATTAGAGATTGCAACTGCTGAGTGGTACTGTAATATGATTGAGCATCCAGTCTGTATTATTTGATCATTTGTTTTATTTGTGCTTCTTTGTTGTTTTGTTTTACAGCAAAAACAATCGGAAAACTAATATGCTGGACTTCTGTAGCCACAGATGTACACTGCTGGCTGCCTTCTTTGTCGGTCTCACGCTTTTTGGCAGTTTGCTTATCCAGTGGCCACTGTTTTTTAAAATGAAAATGACCTCAAGAATTGAAACTGAAGTCATTGACATGAATATTAATGCCAAAAACACAACTGTTTTAGTGTGGTACTGGCCTTTTGGAGATAAATCTAGTCTGGATGGTAATGTGTGTTGGGAGAGGTTTGGCATACCAAACTGCAAGTTGGTGGACGATCGGTCCATGTTCTCTCAAGCAGATTTTGTGGTTTTCCACAACCGTGAGCTAATTCAAGGCCAACAAAGACTGCCTGTAGACCAGACCCGACCACGGAGGCAGAAGTGGGTATGGTTCTCACTGGAAAGTCCAGCACATAATGGAAATGTGAAGCCCTTTGCTGGGCACTTTAATTGCACCATGTCTTACCGCCGTGATGCAGACATCTATACACCATATGGCAGTTTGGTACCCCAGGACTTCGGTACTGGATTGACAGTTGAGGATTTCATACCAAAGAACAAGTCGTCTATGGCTTGTTGGGTTGTGAGCAATTTTGCAGCCCACCATAAGAGAACTGCTGTTTACAACAGACTGAAAACATTTATACCAGTGAATGTGTATGGTGGAGCACTGAATAAGCGCCTTGATGGTAATGTTCTGTTACCCACAATCTCTCACTGCTACTTCTACCTGTCTTTTGAGAACTCCATTTTCAAAGACTACATCACAGAGAAGTTGTGGTACAATGGCTTCATGGGTGGAGCAGTGCCTGTAGTTTTAGGTCCACCACGGGAACAGTATGAGGCGGTGGCACCAAAAGACTCCTTCATCCATGTGGACGACTTCCCCTCATTAGAGGAGCTTGGAAAGTTCCTGAAGAGTCTGGCGGAGGATAAGGAACGCTATGCCTCATACTTCAACTGGAAACTGAAGTATCTGGGTAAAAGCGATTTGGCGGTTGGAGGGAGGAATTTTGTAAAATTTGCCCCAAAGTCAGTAGCTTACAAAAGCATAAGGTCTATGAGGACTTACATACTTGGGAATGGCAATAAAATCAAAGGAATCAAAACACCAACAAAAAGTAATTTTCTGTGACCTGCACCTTTTTTCTTATCTTTACACAAAGTCTATACAAGGTCAAGGTAACTTTATTATCCCCAAGGGGCATTTATTTTCACAGCCAGCAGACAGACATAAGGACAAGACACACAAAAAATACATAAAAATACTCACAGTATCTAAAACACAATAATAAAAATAAATATAGTTAAAACAGTTTTGGCAGACTGAAAAATGGAAATGGAAGTTGGGATAAAAGAGTTTCTTAGTCTATTGGACCTGCATCTGGGCATGGAGTACCTACGGCCTGAGGGGAGCTTAAACTGGCAGGACGGCTATGGTCATTAAAGGGCAAGGCCACATTGGTGGACGCCGGGGCTTGAAGCCCCAACTTTATGATGTTAACCCGGCTCCCTATCCACTACACTACCTCTGCCCAGTGGTATTACAATACCGTCAATTCAAAAATATAATTTAGATATGCGTGTTTACTATGAACAAACCATTTTTAACTGTGTGTATACATGATTTACAGATGAGAATTTATGTAGGAATAATGCTTTACAAACAAAGAATACAGCATTTAATAATAGTTTACAGATGTTTAATAAATGCTTAACAGTGTGTAGTAGAAGAAAACAGAAACTCTTGCATAGATGTAGGGGTTTCTGTCTGGGCCAAGGTAGTGTAGTGGATAAAGATCTGGACTAGCATGCAGTAGCCTGAAAAGTTGGGGGTTCGATTCCTGGCTTTCACTGTTATGTCAATGGCCTTCAATTTAATTGACACGTCGCTTGACTGCTAAATTAATGAATGTGAATGTAATCTTTACAACTCATTTGAAAATGTGTTGCAAGGCAGAGAGAGTCCTCACTTTAGATAAGCTCACAAAATATCATTAACTAACCACTTGTAACTCCTGAGTTAATCATGAATTATAGTATTAGGAAGTGGTTTATAAAATATGTATCCTCACCCTAACTAATCATTAACAACTGTTAAATAATGGACATATTACTTCATCAAAAAATATTATTGCATAATTTATTAAGTATTAACAATAATTCATAAACATATTTTAGATATAGGCTTATTTACTATGAACAAACCATTTATAACGGTGTGTACAAATACTTTATTTATGAGAATTGACATAGGAACAATGCTTTACAAATGATGAACAAAGCATTTTGTAATAGTTTGCAACTGGTTTATAATAAGAAAATGATTTCATTTATAAGTGGTTGTTTCATTATTCATTAAGTATAAATCATGTACTTACAAACATATTTTTGGATAGGCTTATTTACTATGAACAAACCATTTATAAATGTGTGAACAAATGCTTTACTGATGATAAATTATGTATGAACAGGAAATTACTAATGATGAACAAGCCCGTAACTTATAAGTAACAAAGGCTTAATAAATGATGAATTGTGTGTAGTTATTATAGGCCTAAAGTGTTACCAAATCATCTTTTTAATTTTTAATTTAAAAAATGAGGAAAACTTCAACCTTTAAAGGAACACGCCACCCAATGTCAGTAGTAATATATGTTCTTACCTTAACTTTCACAAGTTGAGTCATACCTCTCCCGTGTCAGTACGTGCACTCAAACGCTCTGGTGCACTGCGCGACTGTGTTAGCATGTTGCTATGCTAACGGGCTCAGACATAGCCAGACATAGAAGTAATCAAAAACATCCACGTTTTCTCGACTTAAATACAGTTGCACGAGTAGTTGACAAAAATGTCTACGGTCACACAACATGAAACGTGGCGATTTTCCAAGCGAATAAACAGGAGAACTACAATGTGTGGCGCAATAGCACTGGGAGTACTTCGACCTAGCGTAGTAGGCCTAATATTAATTAACACTTAATTGTAGATCCTATCCACCACAGAGTGTGGAATTGGTTGACCAATTTTCAAAACCGCACCTGCCCACCATCCGCTGGTTGTTTTAATGTAGGCTATATGGGTAATGCAGCGCTGCTGACGTGAGGCTAGAAAGCCCTTGCCTGTTCTAGAAAGACTGATCCAATGCAGCAAATATATTAAAAGGCTAAAGTCGTACATTGGCTATGTTGTAGCCTATCCCCAGAATATCAGCAGCAAACTCATTCTATGTCTCGCAAAACAGTCTCCAAATAAAACGCACATAGGCCTGTTGCCTATTCTGCCAGTTTGTGACAATATATCGTCCAATGCTTGATTGCATTGCATTCTCCACATTTTTAGCTAAATTTTCATTACTTCGACCTACTAGCTAGGTCGAAGTACTCCCAGTGCTATTGCGCCACACATTGTAGTTCTCCTGTTTATTCGCTTGGAAAATCGCCACGTTTCATGTTGTGTGACCGTAGACATTTTTATCAACTACTCGTGCAACTGTATTTAAGTTGGGAAAACGTGGATGTTTTTGATTACTTCTACGTCTGGCTACGTCTGAGCCCGCTAGCATAGCAACATGCTAACATAGTTGCTCCACGCACCAGAGCGTTTGAGTGCACGTACCGACACGGGAGAGGTATGACTCAACTCGTGAAAGTTAAGGTAAGAACATATATTACTACTGACATTGGGTGGCGTGTTCCTTTAAGGACACCAATTTTCTTTGTGAATGAATGATGTATCGTTAATAAATAAATGTTCTTCATTAAAACACAGGGTGCATAAGTATATAGCCTACCCCCTATGTTAAATTCCCATAGTGGCAGGCAGATTTTTATTTTTAAAGGCCAGTTAATTTTAATTTATTATTTTTACAAAAATACCTATTCTGATACAAAATACAAAGTCACCAAGACACTCACACAGAGCACTTTACCTTACCTTACTATGCACAGAGAATCACAGGCTCAGTCCCTGCCTCAGTCATTGCAAGCGCCTCTTGATTAATCACCCACTATGTGGATACTGTTTTTAAAATTGATTTAGATTAAGTGTTATTTAGTATAATTTGTATTTTAGTATATTTAGTATATTCTTTATCTTCTACTGTCCTTATTGCTTAGTTGTGTTTTTTATATTTTATACTTTTAATTACTTTTTTCTGCTGTTAGTGAATGTGTGTGTGATGTCTGTATGCTACTGAGACCTTGAATTTCCCCTGGGGATCAATAAAGTATCTATCTATCCATCTATCTATCTATCTATCTATCTATCAAGTCAGTTTCTACTGCCCATCCCTGCGCAAAGGTTGTCTCACACCCCCTCAAGGGACTTAGGGCTGAGCTACACCAGGCGCGTAACTGAAGCGTTCCGTTCGCGTTGCGTCTGCTGCAACAATTAGCTTCCATTATAATCAATGGAAGTAGCTACACCAGACGTGACAGTGGGGCGTACGTTCGAAAAAAATAGACCATTCATCTAAAATGGATTTTACACGTCGCGAATGGAACGCTTCAGTTACGCGCCTGATGTAGCTCATACCTTATGAGCCTGACTGTAGCAGGTCAGAAAGATGAACTGGCATTGTGTTAAACCATTTAATTCTTCAACTATAATCAATTATTAACGGTTGATCATGATAATGATAGGTGACTTAGCTTTCTATTTGACATGAATAGCAAACTGTTTAATTTCCTCGCTAAATCAGTTTCCACGGAGCATCATTTTCCTGCTTGACAAGATTTGTTCCTACTAAATGCTGATCAAAGGGGACAACATGACTAAAAAGAGAATTTCCCACTTATTCAGCACTAGAGCATCTAATACAATCATATTTCTGCCACCATGAGGCATAAATCAGCCTTTCTCAAACTTCTTTAATCTGAGGCCCTTTGGGGTCATATAGCCCCAGCCTCAGTCTAAGGACAGGCCTAGAAATCTATCTAGGATGTATAAAATCATCATCGTCATCGTCTTCATCATTGACACATTAGAACTGTCCCAGTGGCGGTTCTAGGATTTTTCTGAGACGGGCCACATCATACACTGAGGGGCCAAGAACTGTGGTCAACATCCATGCACAGAAAATCCCTTTTTCTGTAAGTCAGTGGAGTAGTCTACGTGATATGCAGGACTATACTGTATACCCACTTAAAAAGCATCACCATCTCAGTATACCCACTTAAAATAGGCAAGGAAAGGTATTAACATTTGGGGTCGATCACAGTATACCCACTACAGCTAACTAGACTACACCACAGCAGTAAAGTGCATATATTTCACCAGTCTCACCTTGTTCAAATACTTTTGCTAAAAAACTAAAAAGCCAATATAAATCTTAACAAATGTCCCATTTATTTATAATGTGCATTGAAAACACAATATATAAAACTAAAATATAATAGACACTTCAGCAGAAATGCATTAATATTTTTACCCAGAAATCATACATCATATTTATACAATCATATTCATTTTTGTTCAATTGGACAAGTTTTACTTCAACTCTTTCCCCTTTTGTTGATAAGAGAAACCACCTTCACTGCCAGTTTGCATACATTTAAACAAACAAACAAACACACACACACACACACACACAGCATGTGAGCAACAACTACATCATATTTACACAATTTATTTTCCAACAATTATTTTTACAATGGTCTGATATGGAATGGTCTTTGAATCACCGTCTTGCTTCCAGTTAGAAAAGTCTGATTCTGATTTGAAGACAGACGATGGAGAATTTGGAATCGAAAAAATTATGGAAGGGGTATAGCAAAACACTAAATATGGAATACTCCAACCATTTGAAGTCTTTGTATCAGAAGTCATTTAGTGGCCTCTTCCTATTTCCATGCTGTATCTTGTGGAATACCTTTGGTTGCACAGAACCAGCTGCTCTATAATGGGAAATGTCTGGAGAGAAAGAAAATGAAACAAGTTTGAGTAACTTAATTGTTATTAACTTTCATAACTGTCAATCTTTTTACTTTTTTAACACCTACCTTTAATGTCATGATTACATTATATTAGTGGTGTGTAAGTCTAGGTGCCTTTCACTTTAAGTAGGAGAGTAACTTGTGTCCTTGTCTGTAGGATATTATTTGGAAATGAGATGTGCATATGAGGATGTAAGTCAGGATGTTTGCTGTTTGATTAATTAAAATAAATATTGAAAAAAACAAACAACTTGAAGAGAACCTGTCTTGGATCGCAGGAGTGTCATGCAATGTTCATTTCTGGTGAGCACTTGACAAGCAAACATGATGTGATTTTACTGATGGCTAGAAGCAGGGGTGGCGCCAGCAGTTGAAAACATTCGGGGCTTAGCCCATAGAATCTAAACAGCCCTAATGAATGACAAAATATAGCATCGCACCATTAGGAGCAGCTATGCTTGGTGACTCTGGTGGTTCTGAAGACTGTGGGTTGAAGTCACCAGCTCCAATCTGAGCCTGCGCCATCCCAGTCTGTAGGTGAAACACAAATGTGTGTCACAAAATCCATACTTGTATTCAGCATGTCGTCTAGCAACTGTAAAACCAGTTATTATAAAAAAGATCATATAAAGCTTGAGTAAATAGGGTAGAAAATTTAACCAATTTATTTCAATGAAACTCCTTTGAGACAGAATTCATGCGAAGTCCATGAATCAAATAAACTCAGAATAGTGGTTAATAACTTTGCAATGATACCTCACATTAACTCTACAAAAACATAGTGTTACATTAGCTAACATTACCCCTCAATTAGGCCTGCATTCTCATGAGATTTAATGTTAATGTTAGCAGCTGCTAAACCTTTTCCTCAAGCGAAAAATCGAACGCACTGGCGCATGTAATATTATTAATGGACCCTTAAACAAACAGGATGTCCATTTCTCTGCAGTGCCATTTCATATAACACCATTCAAAAATGTCATACATTAATGTTAATGTAACTGCCACCAGTTGTTTGGGAATGGAATTGCATCTCTGATCATCGTTCTCAACAAGTTTGACATTTATTGATGATTGACAGTACAGGGGCCATTCAGGGGCCAATGAGATTTCAGGTGGGCCCAGGGCCCCTGTGGCCCCGCCCCTAGAACCGCCCGGACCACCATATTCAGTTTATTAATTCATTGAATGCCAAGCTGTTTTCGGGAGCTTTGTCCTAGAGTGCCAGCAATCTAGACCATTGTTGATGATTTTTGTACAGCCACAGCATATTCTGTTTTATAGCTATGAACACATACAAGGGCTCGTTTAAAAGGTGAGACTTTAAGCTCTAAGTGGGTGCAAACCGTGTATTTCTACACGCCTCTGTTCCTGAGAAATCCCAAGCTAAACAGTGGCTAGTTTTCATCAAAATCGCGGTTTTTTTCTAAAAATGGAGATATAACATCTTTCATGAAATATGAAGTGTTGCCTGTTACTTGCTTGTGTAAACTTTCTGGGAAGTGATCAGCGATACCTGGCGAGACTGCCACCTAGTAATAGACCCACGAAAATTACCTGGTTATGACCTGACGTGCGTCACTGATTCGACCCAAAGCGGCAACCGAGTTATGATAAAATGTCCAGATAAAATATCCAGATTGTGCGTTTTCATGAGTTTTCGATCGTCATATATTTCATTTCCATTAATCACAGAGTTCCCAAAATCACATATAAGGTGTGTTAGAGTGTCTAGATTCTTAATTTTTTTTTAAAAAAGCTAAAAACGTAATATTACGTTTTTGCCACTCAACGCATGGGAAGGAAAAACTTAATATTACGTTTTTGGCACTCAATGAGTTAATTTGCCGTGAATTATTACACAAAATGTTCATTAAATGCACGAAGAAGTATTCCTAGGTTAATGATTGATATGAATCATACAGTATGAAGGCTACAGTAGCCTAGCTAATGTTAACTAGCAGCATTAACGTTACCAACCTCCCAGCTTAACTCACCACAACTTTGTAGGTTTTGTCCCTCATGCTGGCCCTTACAAAACCCACAAGCTGACTCTCGAATACACAACAGTCAATAATGTGACCCGATTTAAAGTGGCTTTCACCCCTTTGGATACTCACTAAAACATAACCGTGCGTTAGCTTAGTGCTTCTTACTGATATATTTCTACTTTAACGGCACCGACAATGAAAAAATCCAGTGGAAACTAGATGGCAGAAGTGTGTAGGCCAATCGGCCCACCATTTTTTTCTACTTCGCCACCTACAGATGTTTGACAGGTAGGCTATGATATTTCGAAACGCCATATTATTTTCCCATAGACATTCGACGCCCGGAAGTTGGGTGGATCCTGATGTTTCGGAGGCAGGACTTATTCCGGAGAGGTCTATGGGAGCAGAGAGCATAAACCTTATGTTTATAAGGTTCAAAAGTCCAAAGGCTTGGCTAGGTACATTTATTGTGTGTTTTTTTTACATGGTTTGAAGACATTTGAAAATAGGTTTTTGTGTAGTTGTGTTTACACTTAATTTTAATAAAAACTAATTTCATTATTCACTTTACTCTCATGTTATTATTGTAGATGTTTTCTAGAATGGAGGAGTTTGTGTTTACACACATGATGCTTGGTGCCGAGACGCTACGGTAGTACATAGACACTGCTCTCCACTGGCGGAGTTTATGATCATTAAGTGCCGACCCTTCTACCTCCCCAGGGAATTCACCGCGATTCTGCTGGTCGCGGTGTACATCCCCCAGCAACAAAAAAACAGTGACAGGAGCATGGCACTGAATGAGCTGTATCGGGCCGTCAGTGAACAACAAAGTGAACACCCGGATGCCTTCACAATCATCGCTGGAGACTTCAATCATGCCAATCTCAAAACTGTACTACCAAAATTTCACCAACATGTAAACTTCCCAACAAGAGGACAAAACACCCTGGACCTTGTTTACACCCCACAGAAAGAAGCCTACAAAGCCAAACCCCTCCCCCACATCGGGCAGTCAGACCACATTAGCATCCTGCTGCTGCCCCGATACAGACAAAGAGCAAAAGTCACCAAACCAGTTCTGAAGGAGGTGAGAGTGTGGCCGGAGGGGGCCGTCTCACAACTTCAGGACTGCTCTGAAACAACAGACTGGGATATTTTCAAAACAGCTGCCACCCACAACAACCACATTGACATTGAGGAATACACAGACACTGTGACCTCCTACATCACCAAATGCATCGATGATGTGTAAAACACATCACCACTCGGGCCAAAAAAACACACAATAAATGTACCTAGCCAAGACTTTGGAACCTTATAAACATAAGGTTTATGCTCTCTGCCAACCAGAAGCCATGGCTGACAGGAGAAGTCCACAGAAAAACAAACACACATCACCACTCGGGCCAAAACACACAATAAATGTACCTAGCCAAGACTTTGGACTTTTGAACCTTATAAACATAAGGTTTATGCTCTCTGCCAACCAGAAGCCATGGCTGACAGGAGAAGTCCACAGACTGCTGAGGGCCAGAGACAAAGCCTTCAGAGCTGGAGATGTAGCTGGCCTAAGAACAGCGAGGGCTAACCTGTCCCAGGGCATCAGGAAGGCAAAAAAGGATTACACAGACAAAATAACAACACACTTCAAAGACAGCAGAGATGCACAGAGCCTGTGGCAGGGCATACAGGCCATCACTGACTACAAGCCTGCGCCACGGGAGCTGTGAGAACAACACCTCTCTGCTAAATGACCTAAACAGTTTTTTCCGCCCGTTTTGAAGCACAAAATGACACTCACCCACAGAAAACCCCACCTCCCCCCCACGACCAACCCCTGTACCTGTCCTCTGCCAGCGTGAAGAGGACACTAGCCACCATCTCCTTGACACAAAAGGGTTGAAGGCAAAGGATACTGTTAAAAATCTTGGTGTATTAATTGACAGTGATCTAAATTTCAACAGCCACATGAAAGCGATAACTAAATCAGCTTTTTTGCCACCTCAAAAAATATTGCCAAACTGATGTCAAAACATGACTTAGAAAAACTCATTCATGCATTTATCTCCAGCAGGGTTGATTACTGCAATGGACTGTTCACAGGCCTTCCTAAAAAGACTATTAAACAGCTTCAGGTGATACAAAATGCAGCAGCTAGGACTCTAAACAAAACTAAAAAAAAAACTGACCACATTACTCCAATTCTTAAGTCCTTGCACTGGCTTCCAGTAAGTCACAGAATTGACTTTAAAGCACTATTGCTTGTTTATAAATCAGTAAATGGAGCAGGACCTAAATACTTGTCAGACATGCTTCAGCAGTACACACCTTCTCGTCCTCTCAGGTCCCAGGTGAAAAACCTGCAAGTAAAACCTACAGTTAGAACTAAACATGGTGAAGCAGCTTTTAGCTGCTATCGCGGCTCAGCTGTGGAACCAACTTTTGGATGACATTAAAAGGCCCCAACTGTAGCCAGTTTTAAATCTAGACTTAAGACCAAACTGTTCTCAGATGCTTTCTGCTAACTGTGCCGAAGTTACAAATTCTGAATCTGTCTTGATAATTATTCTACTTTGTCTTTTATTACTTTTTTACTACTTTTGCCTTTGTTTTGCTTACTAATTATTCTTTATTTTTAAATAATTTTACCTTGTGTTTTATGTTTTCTTTTTATTATGATCTTTACCTTTTAACTATTCTTTGACTATATTGCCCTTCTATGCTTTTATTTGTTATTATTGTTTGGTTTTGTTTATGTAAAGCACATTGAATGACCTCTGTGTATGAAATGTGCTATATAAATAAACTTGACTTTACATTAACCCACACAAAGCAGCAGGCCCAGACAACATACCAGGACGAGTGTTGAAGGACTGCAGAAGAGTTGAAGGATGTTTTTACAGACATTTTCAACACCTCTCTGGAGCAAGCAGTCATCCCATCACTTTTCAAAACTGCCACCATCATACCCGTGCCAAAGAAATCATCACCATCATGCTTCAATGACTACCGTCCTGTAGCACTCACGCCCATAATCATGAAGTGCCTAGAACGACTAGTCATGTCACACATCAAAGCCACCCTACCCCCCACCCTGGACCCCTTCCAGTTTCCATACCGAGCCAAACGATCCACGGAGGATGCAATCTGCTCTGCCCTCCATCCAGCCCTCACCCACTTGGACAATAAAGACTCATATGTGAGAATGCTGTTCATAGACTTCAGTTCAGCATTCAATACCATAATACCACAACAACTCATCAGCAAACTGGACAAGCTAGGATTCAGTACCTCCCTCTGCAACTGGCTGCTGGACTTCCTGTTGCAGAGACCACAAGCAGCAATGTGTCGGGAACAACACCTCAAGCACTCTGACCCTGAGCACGGGGCCCCTCAAGGGTGTGTGCTCAGCCCCCTGCTCTTCACACTGCTAACACATGACTGTACAACCACTCACAGCTCCAACCATCTGGTGAAGTTTGCGGACGACACAACACTGGTGGGCCTCATCACTAAGGGCGATGAGGCTCACTACAGAGAAGAAGTAGACCTGCTGGCTAAATGGTGCAAAGACAACAACCTCCTGCTGAATGTCAGCAAGACCAAGGAGATTGTTGTCAACTTTCAGAGAGGCCACAAACAACTGCCACCACTGTCCATCGACGGAGATGCTGTGGAGAGAGTGAGCAGCACAACATTTCTGGGGGTGCACATCAGCGGCGACCTCTCCTGGACCACCAACACAGCATCACTGGCTTAAGAAAGCCCAGCAGCCCTCTACTTCTTCAACAAATTGAAGGCGACAAGTGCCACGCCTCCCGCCATGACTACATTCTACAGAGGGACCATCGAGAGCATCGTGTCCAGCAGCATCACAGTGTGGGGCGGAAGCTGCACAGATCAGAACAGGAAGACCCTCCAGCGCATTGTTAACACAGCTAAGAGGATCATTGAGCACCACTCCCCTCCCCGCAGGACATTTACACCACCCGCCTCACCCAAGAAAGCACTAATGATTGTCAAGGACACAACCCACCCTGCACACAAACTGTTCAGCCTCCTGCCCTCTGGAAAGAGGTACGGGAGCCTCCGCTCCCGCACCACCAGACTTGCAAGTAGCTTCATCCACCAAGCAATCAGGATGCTGAACAATCTACCCACTCTCCCATCACTGACAGCCCCCACCCACCAGCCAGCCAGGAACCTAGGATCCTGTCTACCCTAACCCCCTAAAATTTAATGTTTATTGTCTATGGCTATGTCTATGTCTAAAGTATGTCTATGTCTGTATTTAAAGTATGTCTATGTCTGCATGGGAAAGTAAGAAACGAAATTTCAATTCTTTGTATGACCAGTGCATGTAAAGAAATTGACAATAAAAGACGACTTGACTTGACTCGACTTGACTTGAATATAAAAATATGTGCCACTTTTGCATAGATGGTTTTAGTTAGATGAAATAGCCTACTTAAAAATGTTAAGATGTAGCAGACTGCCTCAAACTGTCCCTAGGAAAGGCCCGGGACCTCAGAGTGTTAAAAGCAATGAAGGATGCAACTACTTTAATGTCTGAAGAGGCCAACCCAACAGTGTCTCTTGTCGCCCCTGTCATGGCACAACTCTTCAAAACATGACTGAAACCAGAGACTCACCCATGGTTTGTGAGATAAAAAAAAAAAAACGCTGTCAGGACAGAAAAGCTATGAAGATGTTCATACTTAGTACAATTGTGAATATAATGGTCAATGTCTTTATTTACTTGTTGATAATACAATGAAACACCATAGATGGGCTTAGCCTAAAATATATTTCTGTTTGCATTTTGCAATTTATTACTATGGTGGTCTTTGTTAACACTTTGAAACAGTATGTAGGCCCAGGCTAGGCTATTTCTGTTTACAATTTTATTATGTGAAACCAAAGTTTCTGCTTATTTATTTTGAAATGTATACTTATTAGTGGGTTTGATCCAGCAAGCCCACTATTGTTCTTTTTAAGTTTTCTTTATTTCTTTATTAGTGGGTTTGATCCAGCAAGCCCACTATTGTTCTTCTTAAGTTTACTTTATTTATTTATTAGTGGGTTTGATCCAGCAAGACCACTATTGTTCTTCTTAAGTTTACTTATTATATCTTCTTTTTCACCCACTTTTTGTACTAACTACTGCTCCTAGACCGTTTGAGCTATCGACGCGGTTCAAACTCCAAAAATTCAGGCCCGAATACTTTCGTGTCGCTGGCCCTTGTCGTTTTCGCGTTATTCCCGTTTTTCTGTATTTTTCGGCCCCATTGAAATGAATGGCGGAATGTTCAGGATCACAGCTCTAATCGGTCTCTGACAGATGACGTAACAGTATAATCATCCGCCATTTTGCAGGTATACTGAGGTAGTAGCTGAGGAACGTTAACGTGAGCTTGTAGTTTTAGTGTCATGGAAAATGGTTCGGTCGTGTTGCGTAAAAGGATGCAACAATAAATCTCACAACGGAAAAGGTGAGAAAATTAAATCATGGGGCGAGATTTTTCAAGTTTCCCACCTGGAAAAACAGCCAAGGACCGCAAGTTGCGGATATTACAAAAAGGTGTCGGATGGCCTGGGTTGTGGCGTTGAGGCGAAAGGACATCACTTTCGACAAGATATCTCCCTTCATGATTGTTTGTTCCCGGCATTTTCATAAAGGTATGTTTTCAAGTAATTTAACTGATTTTATTGTTTGTCTATGTTCTTAAGCACTAGCTAACGTGCACTTCTCCTCTGTGGTTGCCTCCGGTCTACCTCCACTCAACACCTTCTCCTCTCTGGAGGTTAATGAGGCCACAGACTTGCTCTGCTCCACACTGACCTCGTGTCTAGACGAGCTGTGCCCTCTTACCACAAGGCCAGCTCGATCCACTCTCATCCATGGCTAAATGATACCCCTCCGATCGCGCAGGCGCACCAAAACTCAGAGCAGCGAGGGAAATGGCACAAATCCAAACTAACTGATGACCTCAAAACTACCAGACACTCCTGACCTCCTTCTCAGCCAGCATCACTGCTGCTAAGACTTTTTTTCTACAATGACAAAATCAACAGCGCTACAGACACTCAAAAACTTTTCTCAACCTTCAAATCGCTACTCAACCCTCAGCTGCCTCCTCCCCCATCCAGCCTTACTGCAGATACCCTCGCCTCATTTTTTACAAACAAAGTGGCGGCAATCAGCAGTCAATTCTCTACATGCCCACTCAACGCATCTGACTCAGATACCGCCTCCTACAACCTCTAGGGACTGCTGGAACATCTTTTTTTCAGCATTCACGCCTCTCTCCGAGAGTGAAGTATCTAGACTCCTGACATGCAGCCGTCCTACCACATGCTCGCTGGACCCTATACCTACGAGCCTACTTCAGTCCATCAGCCCGACCATTGCTCCAGCTATCACACATGTGATCAATGCCTCGCTAACCTCCGGCACATTTCCAACAGCATTCAAAATGGCCCGGGTAACACCCCGCTACTTAAGAAAGCTTCTCTCAACCCTGCTCAAATCGAGAACTACCGCCCTGTCTCACTCCTGCCTTTCCTATCCAAAGGCATTGAACGAGCAGTCTCCAAACAGGTCTCTGACTTCCTTTCACAGAACAACCTTCTGGATCCAAATCAGTCTGGGTTCAAAAGCGGCCACTCTACCGAAACGGCTCTGCTGTCTGTAACAGAAGCCTTAAAGAAGCCAGGGCGACCGCCGGTCATCAGTACTCATTATGCTTGACTTATCGGCTGCCTTTGGACACGGTTAATCACCGCATCCTTCTTTCTATACTGCGCTAACATGGGAATCTCCGGTTCTGCTCTCTCCTGGTTTGAATCCCTGCCTCACAGGACGCTCGTTTAACGTATCATGGCTTGGTCAGCTATCTGCACCTCACCATCTCACCACAGGGGTCCCCCAGGGCTCAGTGCTGGGCCCCCTTCTCTTTGCTATCTACACCACCTCCTTGGGACAGATTATCCGTTCGCATGGCTTCTCGTACCACTGCTATGCAGACGACACACAGCTCTATCTGTCCTTTCCACCTGATGACCCCTTGGTTTCAGCACGGATCTCGGATTGCCTCTCAGACATAGCTACATGGATGAAGGCACACCACCTCCAGCTGAACCTCTCAAAGACTGAACTGCTGGTCCTCCCAGCTAAACCTACCATAAACCACGACATCAACATCAAATTTGTCTCCCTGTCTGTTTCACCTACCAGGACTGCAAGAAATCTAGGAGTTGTTCTCGACAACCAACTAAACTTCTCAGATCATGTTGCCTCAGTCGCCCGGTCATGCCGTTTCGCACTCTACAACATAATGGAAAATCAGGACTTACTTGACTCAAGATGCTACCCTCTTCTGGTTCAGGCAATAGTCATCTCACGACTCGACTACTGCAATGCCCTCCTGACAGGTCTCCCGCAGTTTCAGCCTGCGCGAGTGAAACCACTTCAGATGATCCAGAACGCTGGCGCGCCTGGTCTACAACCAACCCAAAGGGCACGTTACCCAAGCTCATCCAGCTACACTGGCTACCTATGGCTGCCCGCATCAAATTCAAGACTCTAACGCTTGCCAAAGTAGTCTCCGGTTCTGCTCCCACCTACTTGAATGCCCTCATACAGACATACGCTACCTCCAGACCGCTCGCTCCTCAGACGAGCGGCGTCTAGCTCTACCACCGATGCGCTCAAGCCAATCCAAACTTTTCTCATCTGTTGTTCCTTGTTGGTGGAACACACTGCCAGTTCCTACAAGGGGCAGGGACATCCTTCTCCATTTTCAAAAACTCCTGAAGACCCAGCTCTTTAGAGAACATCTCCTCTCATAGCAACACTTACAACAAGTCTTACTGATCCTAGCACTCACCAGCCGTCTTAAACTGACACGTAACTGTTAAAAACAGCACTCACTGATGCACTTATTCTTACTGTACTCTAATGTTTTTAAATTGTCCTAAAATTGTTGAGAATTGCTCTAAAACTTAGTCGCTTTGGCTAAAAATGCGTCAGCCAAATATAATGTAATGTAATGTTGTGTTGCGTGTAGCACTAGATGTTTGCTAGGCAAGCTGGCAATGTTAACGCTAACTTCACACAGGGCAGCAGACAGCTAGCTAAGTCTGATCTTGCTGGCAGTGTTTTGCCGGCAAGTAACGTTGGTGTTGATATTATTGACATCATTTTTAAATCATTTCACTGATTGTGGTGTTTTTCTGTGGTCTTTAGCTCTACCTAACTTTACGTTGTCTTTGTGCTAGGTTAGCGGATGCTTGCTAGGCAAGCTGCCAACGTTAACGCACAGTTCGGTAGACAGGACGCAAAGTCTGGTCTTGCTAGCACTGTGTTTTGCCAGCAACCAACGTCGTTGTTCAGGTGTTTCTCAAAGTTTTTCAGACGAAGGACCACTTAACCAATAAAAAAGAAACGCACGGACCACCTAGCTAAAAAAAAAAGATTCGACCTACTTCAGTAATATAGTGCTTATTATCTCTGCACTTTGCTTATTGTGTCAGAGGATTCATATGATTTAAACTGGCATATTACATAGACAGTGTTGCAGAACGTTTTGGATTTACATACAAGTTGGTTCAATATTGCAAACAACTCATCTACATTATATTTTACCACGTCTGCTCACGGACCACTTGGGATACTTGCAACGGTCCGCGGACACTTTGAGAAACACTGGTTTATATGGCTATATCATTTTTCAGAATAGTTTTGATGGCATATGATTAATTGTGGGGGTCTCTCCTTTTATACTTTAGTTTTTCCTGTGACCAGCACCTCGTGGAAGCAATTATGTGTGTGTGTGTGTGTGTTTCTATTTTTTAAAACTCGTTTTTTTAGTCTGAAATATCATACATCCATGCTTATGCAGGTCAGCCTGCATATGAGATGCTGGAGACTGATCCAGACTGGGCACCATCTCTCCATCTGGGCCACATGGATACCACATGCACAGACACAGCACGCTCTGCAAGGAGAGGTAAGCGGGAGCAGCTGAAAAATGTCACACAGCAGCAAGTTAGGACTCAAGAGGCTGGACATCATCACCCCCCTGAGGAGGACACACAAGAAGCTGAGGAAGGTGGCCAGGTACACCATGAAGAGGGCACTCAGGACAACATCGAGGAGGTGCCAGAGACTGAATGTCATCTGTGTGCTCTCAGGTCTGCCGAAGTAAACCGCTTGTTTGACGAAAACCGAGAGCTACGTCGTGAACTAGAGGAATACAGAATGTCTGAGGGTTTCTTTGGAGATAGTGATGATAAAGTGAAGTACTATACAGGTCTGCCAAACCTGGCAACATTTATGGCTCTATTCAATTTCTTGGTGCCTCTAATGGCAGACCAGAGAAAAATACAAACTCCTTTCCAAATGGTATTGTTAACTTTCATGCGTCTTAGATTAGATCTGCCTGCACTACACCTGGCCCATCTCTTCCGTGTGTCTCCAAAGACTGTATATAGGACATTTAATGACACTGTGGCATTCTTGTATGCAAACCTGAAGCGTTCCATTGTATGGCCTGACAGGGACACTCTGCGTAGCGTTAAACTGATGCCACACCAGTTTGTGGAGGCATTTGGACACAGAGTTGCAGTGATAATTGACTGTTTTGAGATTTTCACAGAAAGACCGACCAACCTGAAGGCACGTGCCCAGATGTTTTCCAGTTACAAGCACACACACACCATGAAATATTTGATTGGTATTACACCCAAGGGATCAATTTGTTTTCTATCAAAAGGTTGGGGTGGCCGTACAAGTGATACGCATATTACGCAGAACAGCGTTTTCTTAACAACTTGCTGCCTGGTGATATTGTTATGGCTGACAGAGGCTTTGACATTCAGGAAAGTGTTGGTATGTTGTGTGCAGAGGTAAAACTTCCAGCATTTACAAGAGGTCGCTGTCAACTGGCTGCAAGGGATGTAGAGGAGACTAGAAAGATAGCACACTTGAGAATTCATGTTGAAAGGGTCATTGGGAATATTTGTCAAAAGTACAGAATCCTAACAGGAACTATACCCATCAACATGATCCTTCCATGTGAAGGTGAGGATGTCACATTTCTGGACAAGATCGTCACTGTGTGTTGTGCACTGACTAACCAATGTCCAGCCATAGTTTAGAATGGACTTTTCTTTCCTATGAGTGTGTTAAGGATCCTGTTCAACTTTTGAGTAGCACTACTAGTGCAAGGGGCTAGATTGTATATATGTATATATTCATTTTGATTAACTTTGTTTCTGTACATATTTTAATTGTCTGACATTTACTGCTTGTACTGTTTAAAAATAATTTATTTGACTTGTATGTAGAATAAAGTATGTGAAATGGTGATTCTTAAATCTATTCTTCTGACTGTTTTCTTATCAATCTTTACTAGACCGAATGAGGTATGGAACCCACTACTGTTCACACAAGGCAATGTTTATTTGTAAACAATTCATTCATTCATAGTGAAAATTTGCTGTAATCAGTGCTGAACAGTAACAAAATGCATGTAAGCAAGTTTTTAAAACTATTTGTAATCAGTGTTAGTAGTATAGTAAAAAAGTGCATATAATCAAGCAATACAAATATTAAGTATCAAGTAAAAATATAATATTAATTTAAGTTATACAACAGTTGAAGTAAAGTAACCAGTTACAAGCTCAGGGAGAGACACAAGCTCAAAAAATGGCTGTGCCTTCTCCAAAAGGGCATTCCAGAGCAGTGGGTCAGGTGCAACCTGCAGCACAACACAGTCTTTCAAAGTCCACAAAACAAAATCGTAGTACTCCAAATCCAGTGACAAAAATTTGTGTCTGTACTTGCTTGTAGTATGGGCTACTTTTCTTTAGTTGAAGCTCCCCATCCACTACTTCCAAACAGAAGTTTGTGTCACCACTGCTGCATGCCTCCTCAACAGTGTGGTCACGGTACTTGTATGGAAACTTAATCTCAATGCAGCCCCTTCCGCAACAGATACATTGAACAATCCCATCTGGTGATGCTCCAACCTGAGGAAACTTTGGGTTTATGATGAGACCACATTCACTCATTTCCATGCCACAGTGATGATTCTCAGTCTGTATTCTATACTGTTGTTTTGCATTCTCTTCATTTTGTCTTCCCCATGTAGTAGCAGCACAGTGGTTGGCAGGACTGTTGTTTGGGTAACACACCGCTTTTACAGTAGACAATGCACTCTTTTCCCAGTTAGACACAAAGACTGAGTGCATGTTTGATGCAGTGATCCTTCCAGTGCGAAAGTGATACCAAGACAAGGATTGGTGCTGCCTCTTGGTTTGTCTTTCAACAAATTGTGCCTGATCAAGGGAAACATCCACCTTACCTATTAAGGTCTTGCAGTGTAGACGCAAGGCAGACAGTTCAGTGCCATTCATTTGCTCATCCCGGAGATGGCACAGTGAGGTTGGTGCTGAGAGTGGCTGTATAGGGTCTGCAAAAGCATCACAATAACCAGGATAATTTGACAGAATAGCAGCTTTAGGGGACACTTTGTGAAGTTGTGCAAGATATGACATCCACTGCTCCTCTGTAGCAACTCCAAATTTGCAGGAGGCGTTTGATGAAGTTCTTAAAACAGGCATGCTTGACTCCTCCCCATCCAGAAGTCTGTTAAATGTTTTTTTGCAGAGGGGAAATCTATTCTGTGTCCTGCCTCTGCACCCACCTTTGTCATGTTGCTTGTCCAGAATGCAGGCTGGCCAGTCACTGTTGGCATCTCACCACTGCCTCCAATTTAAAGAGCATTGCTGCAACATGTGTACAGGTCTCGCTATACCAGCCATGCATGTACAATGGCCTGAGGTTATAGCCCCTGATGAGTTGATGATGGCCCAGGGTTTGAGTGGTGTATCATTCAGACGCTGCGAGTGTAAGACCTGTAGAAAATATAGAATATCAATGGGTTACTTTGATATTACTTTGAAAGACAATGTGGGGCCTCTATCTATCTATTCATTTACTTTATGTATTATTACAAACTAATCATTCACACACTTTACCCACAACATGATACAATCATGGACTATAAGTAATGTCATGTAGCCTACTGTTGTTGACATGAACTGACTCCCTTTGCACGTTGCACTTTAACATTGCGTTGCACGTTATGCATATTTATGTGTATTTATTTATTTATTTCCTACATAAACTAGGTTATTTGTTATCTATTTAAGTGGTAATTAATATATGTTTTTATATAACAAGTTGAATAACCTAGCCTAAATACCGGTAGGCTATGCCTCTATTCCCTGGCCTGCTGTCGGTGCATCGTAGTGCTCGTGTAGCCCATATTGCTTCCACTAGGCTAAATCAAAACAGGCACATGACGGGCCTAACCTAAAAAAATTGATAAGTTACCACACCATATGCTGTTTACTGTTAGTCCCTTCCCGATATCAAAGCCTATCTGATCCATCCCGTCTTAAGTTGCTCTAGATTAGAATACATTGTAGCCTTGTAAAGCGGGTGTGGGGAAAACCAGCTTACCTTAGTTGATACAACGGCGTTGTCACAGTCCTTTGGTCGAAATATCAATCCGTGGGCTTTAAGAGATTTATAGTTACAAAACTGTTCGTAAGTGTAAGCACTAATGCCGTGGATGAGGTAGTTAGTAATATCCAAGTAAGATGTTGGAGGTAGCAATGCAGGATCAGCGCTCCAGCTTTTTCCTGTCAGATCGTATGGATCAATGTTATTAATAGACAACAATTTCTCGAAATAACGGTCTCTGGCATCTTTGCTGAGTTTGTCTCTATATGGTATCCTCTCGCGCTGTCTGTTTTTGTCCATTTCCCTTTTCTTATTTTTTATTTTTTTGCTGTAGTAGATAGACTTGGCTACTCTTTGCTACTACGCTTTGCCTCAGAGTTGCCGCCCACTGTCACAGTGTATCGTTCTGTCTGCAATACCTGCAAAATGGCGGCTCGTTGACGTCACAATGATTAACAAACGTAACTGACAGAGACAGATTGTTTAAGCTTGCACCTGGAAGAGTTCTAAGCCATCTGGCAATGTCTAATGGGCTGGGCTGGGCTGTCTGTGTATATGAAGGTGTGTGCATGTAACTTTTGACCCGTATGTCCGATTTTCATAAATGAGGTACCGTTGGAATCCTTGGATGAGGCCGAGTTCCATGCCCCTGATCAAACCCACTCTTGCAGTTCCTCGGAACCGCAATTCTAGTTTATTATTCCCGTTCACCCACTTTTTGTACTAACTACTGCTCCTAGACCATTTGAACTATCGACGCGGTTCCAACTCCAAAAATTCAGGCCCAAACCGGTGTAGCTTGCTTGTTACTTTCGTGTCGCTGGCCCTTGTCGTTTTTGCGTTATTTCCGTTTTTCGGCGTTTTTTGGGCCCATTGAAATGAATGGCGGAATGTTCAAGGATTCTAATTTCGATTATGACATCACAGCTCTAATGGTTTAAGCTTGCCATGACATCACAGCTCTAATGGTTTAAGCCATCTGGCAGAGCTCTAATGAGCTGGCTGCTGTAGTTTTGTGCACATCTGTGCCTAGGGGGGCCCATTTCACATCTGATAATTCGCCCATGTGTGCACACCTTTTGCTACATAGTGCGCAAGTTTTACGCACTTATTTTAACAAATGGTGCACTCATCTTAGTAAATAATGCACTTACTTTATTCAATTCTACACACAAGCGAAACATTCCCCCGCCCCCCCAAATCTCACTCCAAGCTGAGCTCAAAACTTGAGAACCCAGGTATTCCAGAAAGCAGGTTTACTGGCTTAACTGGGTATGTTAACCCAGAGTAAACTATAAACCTGGGATTTCAGTTCCAGAAAGCTCAAAAATGATCAGGCTATGTAAGTAACTATTGTAACATAGGCTCTGAACTTAATATAAATCTTTAATGTAGGCTAGCTAGCCTACACCATAGTGGAAATTTGTGTTTGGCTCACCAAACAGATGGACAAACAACATCTCAGACTGTCAGGGTTGCAGTATGGAGAGCTGGACCGAGGCACAGGGCAAGTCGAGAACGAGGCACACATAAACTTGAAAACAGGACTCTTTAATGCGAAAGCACACCACAATCACGAAACAGGGGACTGAGGGAAGACAGAGGGTTTAAATACACAGGGGTTAAACAAGGCTAACAAGGCACAAGTGGACAAGAAACTAGACAGGTGAACACAGGGCTGGAAATCATAATTAAACTAGCAGACTAATAATGAGGAACAGGTGAGGGGCGGAGACACAGGGAACTGAGACATGGCAAGACAAACAAAGGAGCACATGGCTGACAGGAACTAAAACACAGGGACAGGAAGTACACAGGAGCACATGGCACAGGAGGTAAACAAAGTAGGGACAGGGAACACAGGATCGTTACACAGACACATTCAAGATATAATTAAAACAAGTAAAGTACAAAAAAGGGGAAACAGCCTATAGAAAATGAATAAATAAGTTTAAATATTGCTGTACAGCTCAGCCGGGTATGCATGTTGTCACTAAGTTTGGTTAAGAATGCTGATGGCATTTGGGATTAAATATTTTTTTAATAGGCCACACACGCTCTCCGACTGGGAGTTTTTGTAGTGTTGGAGACGCAGAGCATATCGGCAAGCTGTAGGTCAGTGCGTAAAATTATTATATTTGTAATGCACGTTTAGTTCCCATGTTTTGTTACCATATTTTGTTACGCATGTTCAAACAAAATAGATGTAGCTTCAAGTTGTTCAATTTTCATAGTTCATATTGTTCAATTTTCACTCCTTCAAGTTCACGTTTTTCACATTTTTAAGAGTTCGTTACCTTTACTGTTCATACATAACTGGAACTAGTTCTTTTCAAGTAATACATGCACAACACGGAACATGGAACCCCCGAACCACCCCCACCCCCAACCGGTCCGTGGTGAAAAAAAAAAGGGAATCAAACCGGTCCATGGTACATAAAAGGTTGGGGACCCCTGGGGGGTATTCCAGAAAGCAGGTTTACTGGCTTAACTGGGTAGTTTAACCCAGAGTTGGCGGTAAACCTGGGATTTCAGTTCCAGAAAGATCAAAAATGATCAGGCTATGTAAGTAACTATGGTAACATAGGCTCTGAACTTAACCTGGTAGGGTGTAGGTTTTGTTCAGGTTATGTTCAATTATGTTCAGTTATTTTAGTGCATGTTCAATCTATTTTTACACTTGTCACACAATGGCGTTTCATTTGGACCAAGGTCCGATTTTCAAAGAAGCACAAAATCATGTAATTTTCATCCGTGCAATTCACCGTGAGAGGGCGATAAGACCACGACATATAGCCTATCCATTCTTTTCCAAACGAAGTTTTTCAAGAGCTTAGAGTTTTTCAGCTGAATCCTAAATATAGGCTACTTGAAAAAGCATTCTCATCCCTACATTACGCATGGTGGATTAGAATAGAATAAAATAAATCTTTAATGTAGGCTAGCTAGCCTACACCATAGTGTGGACATTTGTGTTTGGCTCACCAGACAGATGGACAAACATCTCAGACACATTGAAGATATAATTAAAACAAGTACAGTACAAAAAAAAAGGGGAACATAGCCTATAGAAAATTAATAAATAAGTTTAAATATAGCTGTACAACTCAGCCGGGTATGCATGTTGTCACTAAGTTTGGTTAAGAATGCTGATGGCATTTGGGATAAAATATTTTTTTAATAGGCTACACACGCTCTCGACTGGGAGTTTTGTAGTGTTAGGAGACGCAGAGCATATCGGCAAGCTGTCGGTCAGTGCGTAAAGTTTGCCTTAGCGCTAAAGCAGTTCCTGCGCAACTTCATTCGTTTTCCTGGACACAAACCCACAAGGATCATTAAAGTGTAGTTTCACCAACTGGCAGGTCATCATCATTTATTACATTTTCCAAATGTGCACCGAAATGTGTCCAATAGGTTACCCATGCCTTCCGACATTCACCCTTCCGATGATGGAGCGCAAAAGTTTAACTTGGCCCACAGCTGCAGGACCCGCGTTAAAATAGAAAATTACATTTGGGATTCTCAAAGAATTCTATGGCCCACTCAATCTGTTACAACTAGGCTAGTTTAAGAAAGCATCATTCAAAGCAGTCAATACAATACGTGATGTCCAGTGAATTATTTAATTGTTCTTTTGACATATAGGCTATCTTAAACATACGCATTTACATGGTCAGTTAGGCTATTCTCTGCCAAGCAAGGTCTCGGACGCAGGCGCTTAAGTATTGCTCTTTTTTTTGTTATTACAGTTCTCTTCTCCTCGTAAGCCTCGACTACTCCACCTCTGAAAAATACGGTTGCTTTTCCTTTCGCCGGTTTCACTCATGGTTTCGACTCTCAATAGATGATGCCTTTATAAGTTTGCCGTGAACGCACACAACTCTAGGTTATCTAACACAGGGTTGATTGAATTAACTGGTAACCGGTGTTCTGGAACCGACAGCTCGGGTTTAGTCGCCACAGGTTCAGACAACCCAGAGGTTAAGTTTTATCTCAGTGTTTGTTAAACCTCCTTTCTGGAAGTTTTCTGGGAGTTTTTCCTTGCCCCTGTTGCTCTTGGGTGCTCCTTGTTGGTCCCCCCAATCCCAATCCTCACCCACCTTTCTTATGCAGCCCTTGCCACTTAATCTACTAAACCCCTCTTCTACTGCACTTTTTACCCCACCCCCAACCGGTCCGTGGTGAAAAAAAAAAGGAATCAAACCGGTCCATGGTACATAAAAGGTTGGGGACCCCTGGGGGGTATTCCAGAAAGCAGGTTTACTGGCTTAACTGGGTAGTTTAACCCAGAGTTGGCGGTAAACCTGGGATTTCAGTTCCAGAAAGATCAAAAATGATCAGGCTATGTAAGTAACTATGGTAACATAGGCTCTGAACTTAACCTGGTAGGGTGTAGGTTTTGTTCAGGTTATGTTCAATTATGTTCGGTTATTTCAGTGCATGTTCAATCTATTTTTACACTTGTCACACAATGACGTTTCATTTGGACGAAGGTCCGATTTTCAAAGAAGCACAAAATCATGTAATTTTCATCCGTGCAATTCACCGTGAGAGGGCGATAAGACCACGACATAGCCTATCCATTCTTTTCCAAACGAGTTTTTCAAGAGCGCTAGAGTTTTTCAGCTGAATCCTAAATATAGGCTACTTGAAAAGCATTCGCCATCCCTACATTACGCATGGTGGATTAGAATAGAATAAAATAAATATTTAATGTAGGCTAGCTAGCCTACACCATAGTGGACATTTGTGTTTGGCTCACCAGACAGATGGACAAACATCTCAGACACATTGAAGATATAATTAAAACAAGTACAGTAAGTACAAAAAAGGGGAAACATAGCCTATAGAAAATTAATAAATAAGTTTAAATATAGCTGTACAGCTCAGCTGGGTATGCATGTTGTCACTAAGTTTGGTTAAGAATGCTGATGGCATTTGGGATAAAAGATTTTTTTAATAGGCTACACACGCTCTCCGACTGGGAGTTTTTGTAGTGTTAGAGACGCAGAGCATATCGGCAAGCTGTCGGTCAGTGCGTAAAGTTTGCCTTGCGCTAAAGCAGTTCCTGCGCAACTTCATTCATTTTCCTGGACACAAACCCACAAGGATCATTAAAGTGTAGTTTCACCAACTGGCAGGTCATCATCATTTATTACATTTTCCAAATGTGCACCGAAATGTGTCCAATAGGTTACCCATGCCTTCCGACATTCACCCGATGATGGAGCGCAAAAGTTTAACTTGGCCCACAGCTGCAGGACCCGCGTTAAAATAGAAAATTACATTTGGGATTCTCAAAGAATTCTATGGCCCACTCAATCTGTTACAACTAGGCTAGTTTAAGAAAGCATCATTCAAAGCAGTCAATACAATACGTGATGTCCAGTGAATTATTTAATTGTTCTTTTGACATATAGGCTATCTTAAACATACGCATTTACACGGTCAGTTAGGCTATTCTCTGCCAAGCAAGGTCTCGGACGCAGGCGCTTAAGTATTGCTCTTTTTTTGTTATTACAGTTCTCTTCTCCTCGTAAGCCTCGACTACTCCACCTCTGAAAAATACGGTGCTTTTCCTTTCGCCGGTTTCACTCATGGTTTCGACTCTCAATAGATGATGCCTTTATAAGTTTGCCGTGAACGCACACAACTCTAGGTTATCTAACACAGGGTTGATTGAATTAACTGGTAACCGGTGTTCTGGAACCGACAGCTCGGGTTTAGTCGCCACAGGTTCAGACAACCCAGAGGTTAAGTTTTATCTCAGTGTTTGTTAAACCTCCTTTCTGGAAGTTTTCTGGGAGTTTTTCCTTGCCCCTGTTGCTCTTGGGTGCTCCTTGTTGGTCCCCCCCCAATCCCAATCCTCACCCACCTTTCTTATGCAGCCCTTGCCACTTAATCTACTAAACCCCTCTTCTACTGCACTTTTTACCCCCATAAATGCACAAATAGGCTGACACCAGACATAATTTTACTGCATTTCTTACTTCCAGTAACTATATGCATGTGACAATAAACGTCCTTGTATCCTTGGAATACCCCTCTGATAACAACCCATAGAACTTAATAATAATAATATCTCCATAGAACTTTTTATTTATTATTTTTGATTTCTCCTCCATCTACCCATGTCCTTGATTGCCTAGCCTTTCTTACCTCCCCCACCCCCATCCCCAACACACACACTTACATCATCACTGTCATCACTTCACATACATACAGCACACTGCATACATTATTACATACAGTACTCTGCTTGCAATAGTAAGTCCCTGCCCCCCCCCCTACATACACAGCACATTATTTCATCAGGAAGCTTCTCCAACACACATCGCCAACATACTTACAGCACACTGCCCCAATACACAGCACATTGTCTCATGAGGAAGCTTCTCCAACACACATATTGCACACTGCCCTCTTCCCACATACACAACACACTATCCCATCTCCCCTGTCATTCCCCCAACACACACACCAAGACCCCTGGCAGTTGGGTTAGCCCCTTGAGCCGTGGATCTGCCCAAGGTTTCTTCCTTGGTAAGGGAGTTTTTCCTTGCCCCTGTTGCTCTTGGGTGCTCCTTGTTGGTGCCCCCCACCCAATCCTAATCCTCCCCCACCTTTTTTATGCAGCCCTTGCCACTTAATCTACTAAACCCCTCTTCTACTGCACTTTTTACCCCCCCCCCCCCCAATAAACTTCCTTGTATCCTTGTATCTTGTATCCTCTGTTTTCTTTATGTACGAGGGGAGGCTAGTTGCTATAACAACAGAAGCGCTTTCCGGAAAACGGAAATGACGCATCCTCGCTGTCTGGGAAGTGTCTGAAGTTTGAACGGTTTTGTGATTACAAACAAGAAGTTGCCCAGTTGTTGGTAAGTGAAGTCCTTGTGTTCTCTCGTGGAATGTGGCTAGTTGTTAGTTTTCCTAAGTCATCAGTTTACATGTAAGAGCTCTAGATTTTGCTTAATTTGCTTCTAGATTGCGATTCAGAGATACGTTTACTATAACTGTCAAAGAGACTGTCAAACATGCCAAGAAGGAGAAGCTAGTAGTAGCAGCGAGCGGGCTGGCTGGCTGGCTGGCTAGCTAGTTAACTGCGCTAGCCAGCTAACGTCAAATCAGTGTTTAGCTGTGATTGATTTCTCCTTTTCTATTAACGATGCAATGTATTACATATATTTGCGCAGCGAATCCATTTCGAGAATGAACGGAATTAGTTAGAAAATGATCAGTAACGTTATATTCCGCTGATTTTCCAAATGCACTCATGCCTTGAGACAGACTTTGTATGTTGAATTACCTTGCTATAACGTTAACGTTAGACAAGCTGTTTACCATTAACAATTAATTAGCTAGGTAGATAACTAAGTTGTAACCCTGAACTTATTTAACGCCTTTATCTCTCTGCTGGTGCCCAACATCACAACTGATCACATCATCATCAGTCCCATAGTACCATGATGGTATTCCAGTAAAGATGCACTGGAAGTGGATGTGGATGGCCATTCCAATAAGATGCTAACGTTAATCGGACAGAAGGGATAGCAAAACAGAAGAGCCTTAGAGCTATTTACCATCGATATTTAAATTGTTTTACATTAAACAGAAGCAACACGGGTAATGAGTGTTTATCTCATTTTGTCCCATTGCAAGCAGATTCATTTAGGTTTGACTTTTGTCTTTTAAGGCCACCATGAGCAAACAGGAAGAAACCTTGGAGAAGCTGGACTCGGATTTTGATCATTACCTTGTTGATATGAAGCCATATGTCCTGAAACTTTCTAACCGATCAGGTGAAGTAGCACACTTGACATCTTTAAGCGTCCAACTATGCTGTGGATTGTGTGTTGTGTTTTGTTCTGCTTTATCAATATCTCATGCAATCAATCATCTAAATTAAGACTGACATATTCATATTTGGTGAATAATACTGTAATTACATGCATTATTACATCATCAAATTTTTTCACTCAATGGTGTTAACATGCGTAGAGACTAGAATAATAAAACTTTTTTCATTAATTAATAGTTTTAATTCATGAGTGATTTGCCCATCATGCCTCTTTGACTGTCAGAACGCCAGCGATGTGCACTGTGGATAAAGAAGCTGTGTGATCCTGTGGCATGTGGATCAGGACTGATGGGAAGGAAGAATCGCAACATGTACGCACGACTTCTGCTGCATATGCTCAGAGGGGGTGTTCTGGAGGGACCCTTTACACAGAAACCTGACGGAGGCAACCTCAAGACATTACCCACATACTTGGTAAACAGCTCCTTTAGCACCTGTCATACATGTAGACTGTGAAGGGAAAGGATGCCCTACTGCTACTGTTGTACTTTTCTTTCATGTGCAAATAGAACCAATTTTTACAGATGCAGCAATCTGCTCCAAATGTCAGCATTTTGAAGTTTATCTGTGCTCCTCCAGCGTTGCTGCAACTTGTTCATTTTGGTTGTGGATTAAAGGCTTTGCTGAATGTTGGCCAGAATTGAACACTGAGGTGAACTGAGTATGTCTGTCCTCCCCCTGCTTCCATTTCAGTCCATTTACTTTGATGAGCCATTGTTTGGTAGAACCCAGGAAGAAAGTCCTCCAGCCGTACCTGACTGGGTGTCTGGAGAGTTGGGACATGCAGAAGACACATGGTCAGGCTTGCTAAAGGACAGCTCACCCATAGCACATTCCGGCACCTACAGGTACTGTGTTCTCCTTCCCTTAAGTGTATGTACGTATATGACTGAACCCTTTGAATTAATTATTTTGTATGGATCACTCACCACACTCAAACTACGTGGCTTTTTAGTGCTGGTTCAATGTCTTTACATCCTTAAAAAATCATAAGCCAAAATGAGTGAGGGTCCAATACAAAAAGATTTTCAATTTTACAGACCATTTTAAGTGTCAAAACAATTCACTGTTAGTCTGACCAATTGGTAGAGCATTGCAAGATTGTTTTGATTGCATTAACTGGGGGATGATCCATGAATTTGTGATTCATCCAATGGTGACACTGATGAGCATACCCAGGCAGTGTTGAATACAGTATTCCAGCTAAGACAGTCCGAATTTATTATAACCAGAAACTAGGGGTGTAAAGCTACACATATTCGTATCGAACCATTAGGTTCGAGACAGATGTGTACCGATGCAGTCTTAAACTAGCCTGAATATTCCAGACCCAAATCCGAAAGATTAAGGGTCTGGCCACAAATAATGTAATGGCCCAACTCGAGCGGCAGCACCAAGCATGCATTTGAATTTCCAATTGCACGCAATTGGATAACACTATACGATCAATGTTTACTGACTGATTCCGGACTTCGACACAATTGGATGACACTACGACTGTCATCTGTTTAGCTCGCCTCTGGCCTGCCTATATCAGATACATAGATATGATTGGTTCCCCACAATACAAGGGGCAAAAGTAATGTGCATCATTATTCATTGCCAGAGTGACATTGTAGTTGCATTATTGTGCAGTTGGAGTAACATTGCAATATTTTCTGAGGCAATATATTGTTCAACAAAAAATAGCTAACCTGATCAGTTATCCAGTTGCACTCACTCCCATCGCTCCCTCTGTGTGGACCCATGACTGTGCGGCCATGCACAGCTCCAACATGGTTATCAGGTTGGTGGCAATTTGTCACAATGGTGCCAAGAAAACAACCTCACTCTTAATCCAACCGAAAAGCATTCGAGAGTGTTGTGCGGACAAAAAGCTTCCCTCCTTCTAGGACTTGTACAACACACGATGCATCAGTAAAGCCCACAGAATAGTGAAAGACCCCAGTCACCCTAGCCACAGTGTGTTTCAGCTGCTGCCATCTGGCAAAAGGTGTCTCAGTCTCAAGACCTGGGGCTGGTTTAAAAAAAATAGACTTTGATTATGGCTTAGATTAGATGTATATAGATAGTCAGACTTCATACAGACATCTAAATTAAACCATTGCACAAATCAGTTTAGCGCTTGACACTTATCTTAAGTAGGACTATGGTGCAGTGAATTCTGGGTAAAGTAAGACTCTTGAAAACATGGCGGCTGAGTGACCACTCTGGTAACCACATCTAACCAACTCTTAATTTACCCAAGCAGAACCTGCTTGTCTTTAGGTCAAACTAGATGAAGGCACCATTAGCTGTTTCCATCCAACATTTAAATTTGGGTTTGAATAAGATATCCTGACTGGAAACGCTTGAAATTCACATAAATCTTCAAATGTAAATACAAATGTAATATACTTGAGGCGGGTGGATTAATTTATTATTAATATGTGGTGTAATGTGACTGAGGTTGGCAGAAAGGACATATTAATTAGCATAAACCTGCATTGATGCAATTTTATTATGTTTCTGTTACTGTTGCCCTGGCAACTTTATGTTTTGATCCCACCGCTGTTGACAACTCCTACCTTGATTAAGAGAATGTCCATTTCTAATTTGCATACTAGAGCAGATGGAAATACAGGCTAATGAGCATTTTCTTTAGCTGAATGTTCATTAGTTCATTGCAAACCCAACTACTGTCACAGGGGTTAATGAAGTGTGTAGCCTCTCACGACGTAGGTATTTGTTGTATTGCTGTCTTAACAATGGAGTCATTCAAAGGAAATATTGAAAATATTTGGCATTGCCTCTCTTGAATTTCCTACACCCTTTACACATAAACCATGCACATAATTGTGCACAATTGTGTAGACTGTTTGTAAGCTGTACATGTATATTAGCACAGTCAAACCAATGTTTCACAAGAGCCTTACATAGCAGTGCATTGTTTGGATGTTTTGGTTCACGACTATAGCGCAGTGTTGTGTTTGGGATTTTATGATGTTCTTACTTTTGGGCACGCACGTCTCACCCAGTCCCCACATAGAGCAAAAAAAGACGCGTTGAACTGGTTTGCCTCTTGCAAGTGGTGAACTGAGTGGTGAAGTGGTGAGCTTGTTTGCTTAGGGGATTTGCAATAACATCATTGGCGTAGCATTTTTTTCTCCTTATTTTATGATCCTGAAACAGAGTCTGATTAAATTCAATCACGGTGTGTAATCTCTTCCCTGACTGATCATCTCTGTGATAATCTGTCAGAAGTGTTCAACAATGCTCCAAGCACCATAATTAATTCTCACTCTAGTCACTGAGCAGAATGAAGTGAGATTTAATTTATCATGATGAAATCACCTGTAGCTTTTTTTTATTCAGGTCTGTGAATTCAGTTCCATCTCCTGGCCACTAGATGGTGTCTGTGGACCCTACGTATTCCACACAAGTTCATGGAGTTCCCAAGTGGATCTTTCCAGGGTTCTTATAGGAATTGAGTCATTATTTCATTCTATACAAGATTTTTGCATTGATTTATTCATTTGAAATGGATTTGAACTATAGCTCACAATTGCATAACAATGCATAAGAATGCAAGTGCTGATGCTAACTGTGCACAGTTGTGTTGTTGATGGCATGAAGTATATGCAATGTCATGAAAAGCCTATAATATAATAATAAATCACTACCAATGGGTGGAGAACACCCAAGAAGAAAATGTCTGAGGCAGCATTAAACTGGGTCTGTTTATACATAGCAGGATACTTGCTTTGGTTTTGTCTCCTTTTGGGCTCTGCACCTTCTGTTTGAAGCCATGCAGATGTGTTGCAGTTGGTAGCTGTACCCTTGAACAGAGGGTAAGTTAGAGATGACTTGTAGTATTTTTATTGGTATGTAAGACACCTCCTTATCTTGGTAAGTCAGAAGCCCCCCTCCCCCCCTTTATCTCTCTTTTAGTCCAGGTAAAACACCTTCCTACTGTAAATGTGTATTTTCGTGTGTGCATATGTTCAGCTTTGTATTCAGCATACTGTCCAGTAGATTAACGTCACTGTATCTGATTCACACATTTTTATATCGTACATGACACCATATGCACCAGCACAATACTTAGGCCGCCACAAATTTTAAATCACACTTTCAATTGCTTTTCCTTAACAGCGTCAAATTATGAGAGCATCTTTTAAACCTCAAATATGTTTCCTCATTTTGCTCTTGGAGACGGGCAATCCCTGTTCACTCGTAGGCTGGCCCTCCTTTTAATAATGTTCCTTTGACGGAGATAAAAGCATTCCTCGCAACCCACTCAGTTTCAGTGCTCTGGGCCAACAATCACAGAATGCTCTGGGCAGCCTCGGTGCAGCGAGTCGGACTGAGCGCGCTCACTGTGCGCCTCGGCTCGCCTGCCGTTGTGTGAAACACTGGGGAGTGTCTCTCTGTGTGCCACAGAGTGGACCACCAAGATGGTATTTGATACTCGGCAGAGCCAACTGAATGGAATTTGTGGAATTGCAAGCCTATGCTGAAAGTGCACCAGAACAATCCATTCTGTGCTTTTCTTGTGTCTATGAATATGAAGTAGTCTCAAATGTTTCTTGCAAATGATCAAACAGTGAGAAGTAATTTGAAAGAAAAGAAAAATATGTTGTAAACAGGGATTTGTTTTTATTTCACTTACACATACAGGGTTTTGAGAGTTCTAGATATGACCACCAGATGGAGTGCTTCTCATAGTTTGCATGTGTGTGTTTTTAGGCATTTGTGTGTTTGGTAGAGCAGACTGTTCTCTTCTGGAATGTGGTCTGTCTCTTCATCAACCCTTTATTCTTGTCCAAAAAGTGTATACAGTGATCCAATGATTAACATGGGTGTGTGGCTATGTGTGCATGAGAGAAAGAGAGAAAGAGAGAGAGAGAGGAGAGAGAAACACATGTACATGTGCTCGCTATGCTCAGGTTGAAAACAGGCTACGTGCACACTTCCAGGTACTCATTTGCCGCTGATGGACTAGCCCTAATTGTGTATGGCTGTTGAGACAGGCTTGTTGTTAGCTTTGGCCGCGGAGAGAGGCAGAGAGAACAGCTTGTGTGGATCACGCAGTCGGGCTATTGATCAAGGGTGATGTGTTTACAGTGTGTTCCTAAGTATTTAAGTAAGACAACAAAACTCCTCATCACCATTCCTCTTTTCTCCATTAAAGAACATGTCAGTATTAATATGGGCCATGTGGCAGTGGTTATGTCCCTTTTGCCTCTCAAAGGGATGTATCACAAAATTGCTCCTTATTATTTATGGTATGTGCCATATAAACTGAACACTGTACTTCTCCACATAGACGACTCTGAGACCGCTCTCTGCTCTTCTGCTGCCCTTTGCCTGTAATTGGGTTCTGTTGTGATGAGGGACTTAACTTAATGCAGCACATACTAGTATTAATGATTTATTATGATGTTAAATAGCAAATTGCTATTTATTGCAATGTTGTCTCCGTAAAGATATACACATGTGTGTATGTCCATCAACATGCTCAGTGAACATCTGAGACGTAAAATTACATTTTTTTTGTGTCATTGCACTGTTCATAAAGACTAGAGGAAGGATGAAATCCAGATAATCCTTGCCTTATGGTTAAAGTCTTAAGGAGCAGCTATGGGAATTTGACTGTGCAAAGAGCTCAGGTGCAGGCATGGGAATTTGGCACAGCACAGTGTTTTGGGTGCAGGTGTGAGATTTGGGCTGTTAGCAGTCTTCCTGAAACAAGGTAGCTCCGAACATGATCTACTGAACGTGTGCTGCAGCCAAATGACCAAGGCCTGTGCCTGTTTTGTTCAAGCAGTGGGGAGGCTTTCATTTCAAGGTTGGTGAGAGCTTTGAAGTGTCTGCAAAAGCAGCAGCCCTGTGTTTATTAGCTAGCCTGGAGTGCTCTCTACTGCCTCACTACCTCTCTGTGTGCCCTGAATATTATCACCACCACCAACAACAAAAAGTATATATCTCTCCTCTTCCTCACCTTTTTCCAAGGGGTCTCCTTGATAGCTGTTCTTCCATGTTAAATTCACTCAACAACACTCTGAGACGCTGCTAATAGGTGTAAGGTAAAGGGGGGCTGTAGCTGCCTCTGTTGCTGTTGCCTGCTGCAAGGCTGGTGATGAGCGGCTGTGTTATGTGGAGCCATATTATTCTCGACACTGTCCTGAGGTGGTCTCCCCTCACTCCGCTCCTGACGTCACATCTCCCGGCGCACACGCCCCCACCCCCCTCTCTTGCCGAGGATTATTTTAATTAGGCCAAATTAGCGTTAAGCATACGTAATTAGCTCAAGAACACATTCCCTAATTAGTCGCTGAAAACAAATTAGCCATGCCTGTCGGAAAAAGAGCCGCCACGGTGATGTCAAAAGAGTATTAGTGTCAAGTTATCATCGGTGGTCGCACTGTGGCTATCAAACGTGGGATTAACTTGTATTTCAAAGTGCTGGGAACAGGAGTGGATGGGAGAGGGGGCTGCAAAAGAAGTTGTGTCTCTTAATTATTGGGGCTGAACGCAGTGTGTGAACTTGGCTTGGTGTGTGTGTGTGTGTGGTGTGTGCATATGTGTGTGCATATGTGTGTGTCAGAGACCGTAACAGTTAGCTGAGAAGTGTCAAACAACATCAAAGCTCAAGTTGAGAAAGGCACAAAGGCTTAATAAGTCCACCATTGTATGGGGGCCACCTGAAAGGGGATTCCTGACATTTGTGACGGATCTTTCCCTTTCGACAGGAGGACGCTGGGATACGACAAGTCTCCTTCCAGGCCACTCCTTCCAGGCCACTCCAGCCCTCTGAAGCTCACCAGCCGAGACGACAGCAACACGGTGAGAACAGAGAGCCCGGCCCTTGAAGCATTGGCCATCTCCGCATCACAACTCTTTGCCATGTCAATATACAGAAGACTCACAGAAAGAAACATAGCTATGTAGGACTTTTGGAGTTTGGAGTCACTTAGAAATGTCCTTGTTTTCATCATTAATGTTGTAAATGACTTTCTGATCTTTAATGCACAATAATCTACATTGCCCATTATTAGCAACCATTTATCCAATGTTCCAAAGGCACTAATCTGATATCATTTTAAAAGGCTAACAGAGAAAACATTGGAGAACCCTTTTGAAATTATGTAGGTACATAATGCAATCTGAAAACCCTGATTCAAAAACAATGCAACTGATCTCAGCTGGTATTCTGTCTATAATGGAGTGGAATGGAGATTTCTAAGTGACCCCAAACTTTTGAACGGCAGTGTATGTCTGTGTATCGCCTTGTTATACTTTGTACCCAAACCCAAAGATTCTGGAGTCCTACAGTCCACTCTAAAATCTTTGGTTCTGCTCGTTAAATGTGAGCTACCTTTTATGGTACGTAAACATATTTATCTCATTCGCTGATTGAGGTTAGGGAGGAGTATTAATCTCCACAGTAGGGAGAGGAGGGGCAGCTCACATCCTATCCCATTCCCTGTTTCCTCTCCTTGGCCAGCGCTGTCAAGATGTTTCTGGTTATATGGTTGCTCAAGATGTTTATGGTCTGAGAGACATTTATTGTACTCTGTGTGCTTTACCAAACTGTGAAGCCAAGAGATAAACCCCATCAGAAGCGACGTAGGAAGCGCTCTTGTGATCTCGCTCCGTCTGAAGGGGCTCGGAGGGCCCTGCAACAAAAGACAGCAGGGCAGGGAGAAAAACAACAGAGAGCCGAGCATGTGACACACACTGTGGAATTCACCGCATGAAAGCGGGGCTGGCGGAAATGGTGTGGAACAGCCAAACATCTGGCACCCAGCACGTGGAGAGAGAGAGAGAGAGAGAGAGAGAGAGAGAGAGAGAGAGAGAGATCTGTGGATGCATGACATGTATGCCTCTATGTAATCTTGTGTATGTGCCAGTGAAGGGGTAAGCGCCGCATGTCCATGGCGTCAGCATGCAGCCGGCAGCTCTGCACACTTGCTGCAGATGAAAACTGAGAGCGGAACCAGATTTGGAAATGCATAAAATACTCATTTACATAGAAATAAACGGCATAAATACATCTTAAAGTAGAATATCCATCTACTAAAATATTTGGCCTATAATGTCGTTTTTTTGTCTGCAGAATTATAGAAGCATTGACAGTTTGACCAGAATGAGAGTCCTACAGTTATGACTGGTAGCTTCTGTCTGCTAGCCTCTGACCATGAGATGGTTTTTTGACCCTGCAGGTGAACGGGCTGGGCAGAGCGGCTCTGTCCGCTGATGACAGCGACCTGGAGGCCCGTCTGAACAGCTGGAACCTCGGGGTAATGTTCCCTCGTCCTGTCTTATCTGCATGTGCCAACCTACTGTAGGGCAAACAGCTGTGCCAAATCTGATCTGTGTTCTACAAGAGTATTGCTAAACCGTGTGACTCGCTTGACAGTGCTATGGCTGGTGAACTCTTGAATTTGAGTTCCATACTGCAGATGAATGTGAGATATTACACTTACTGGGCTGAGACCATGGCTGAGACTGGAGAAAGAGTGTTGACTGCCAGACCCAAAGTGCGTGCTGTCTGTGGACTGTGGTAGTCTCACAGGACTAGAGGACTGGATCCCTGTAGTGTGAGTGAGAGAGGGTTATCAAAACACCACGGACACCATCTTTCTAAAGGCTGATCCCTAGTTGAGCCTTTCCTGGAAAACCTAGAAGACCTTGTGCCATATTGTGCTCTCTTTTTCTTTTTTTTCTCTTTTTCTCTTTCCTCTCCTCCCTCTTTCTCTCTCTTTCTCCCTCCATCTTCTCTCCCTCTCCCTCCCCTGTACTAATCAGCCGCTCCATCAGCAGGAGGACGTGAGGCTCTGCACCTCTCCTCGCTCTGCGTCGTCTCTCTGATAAGAGTGCGCTGGGCCATCCTGGCACTGCCCCCACATCACATCATGTTTGTGTTAGCCCTCCCCTGCCCCCCGTGGCGGCCCGGCGCTGGGAGATGGACAGGCAGGTCGCGGTGAGAGAGCTTCTGGATGACAGTGCTCTCACCCCCCAGGCTCATATTTCATATGGAAGCCATTCTGCTGGGGGCGCGCGTGCTCCTCTGGGTCAAAGTGCACCGCCGTGGAAACCCTTCCCCTTTTCTGCTCCTCTTTACTTTCGTGGGCTCTGGTTTCACAGGACCAGGACAAATGGAAACAATATGATGGATGTTACGTCCATTCTCTCTCTCTCTCTCTCTCTCTCTCTCTCTCTCTCTCTCTCTTGCAATTGCTCTCGATTCAATTCAATTCAATAGAGCTTTATTGACATGACAGAAATGACCTAACATCATGCATCATACAGCACTGCAACCGCCTGTGTGTGTGTGTATGGGTGAGTGCATGCAAGCATGTGTGTGGGTATGTGTGTGTGCATGACTGTGTATGTGTTTGACTACAGTATATACATTATTCTCCGTATCTCTCTCTCTCTCTCTCTCTCTCTCTCTCTCTCTCTCTCTGTTTCTCTTTTTCTTTCTCTTTCTTTCCCAGTCTATCAACCCCCCCCATTGTTTTTCTAGCCATGAACTGTATTTTTTTAGTGACATTTTTGCTTTGTCTCAGCAAAAGAGTCAATCACTGCCTGCATAGCCTAGTAACATTGGTATCTCATGTCACGATGGATTCTACTGGCTATGGAGTGACCATATAACCAGAGAGGGTTCAAGCGGAGCTAGTAATCAAGGATCTTTGATATAACTCTGATCTTTGTGACATTGATCGTGAAACTGTTTGGCCAAAGGTGATTGGTTATGAAAATAGCAATAGGGTTGTAAGATAAAAGGCTGCACTGCACTCCCTGCTACTCTGATATAGAAGTTTCAGTAAACAGCCATACCAAGCCCTTAATGTCTTGGTCCAATCTGGCCTGAACCTCTATGCCAAAATCTCTTTGGGTCAGTGTTAACAGTGGAAATAGATATAGCTCAAATCTGATGTGATGGGAGCCGGTTTTAAGCAGTTCACACTGACACCACTCTCCTCCAACTCTACTGATTTTTCAACTCTGCTGATTTGACACAACCACCACTGATTGGCAAAGGCTCCAGATTCTTTTCAACCGAGGCCTTCCAAACTGTATTCCAGTGAAAAGTGAGATGAGAAGTTGTCTGTTAATATTAATGTCTCTGCCTGTTGATGCTGTGCCTCTTTTCTGAAGGATTAATCCTGCCAGTAGACTCAGATTTTAGCCCTCAGAGGCTTCTCTTGCTTGGTCTCTTAACACAGACCTTTGATATTTTCCCTATCCTTCCTGTATATATTTGTAAGTCAGCCAGCACTTGTGCAAAGTCAAAGATTGAGACATGGTCTATGTAAATGAGACTCTTCACTGGTCACCATGCCAAGACACAACATAATGTCCAACTGTACATCGAAGGTCTTCAGGATGTTTTCCCAGTTTGTTTGCTATCCATTGTTTGCACTGTGATTCATATTGTGTTCTAGCATCTATATAAATTAACACCCCCCCCACACACACACACAAAAACACAGACCGATACATGTTTTGTGATGCTCTCGGCGTGCTCGTTGATTCACCCATGACACGGTGAATGATATGGTTGAAGTGGAGCCTGGCAGACTGTTTCAGTCTCTTGCTTTTGCCAGGAGACCCAACTCACAGGGTGGCACAGCGGAGGAGAAAGCTGACCCTTTCCTTCTCGCCGCAAGTGGCACTATGGCCACTGTGGCTAAGGGCCTGGCTGTGTTTATGTCTGCGAATGTGCCCCCTGTGTCAGAATGCCAGTTTCAGCATGCCCGACCACCGTCCACCACCAGCACCAGACCACAACACATCCAGCACCCACATGTTGTGTGAAGTTTGCCTGCGGAGGGCTTCCATGGGCCAGGAAGCAGCTGCTGGGACTCTCTCGCAGAGTGCCCTGAAGATGGAGGTCATAGGGGACAATAGGGGGGATTCATCTCAAATCAAGGGTGGCTTTTTAACCGGGTAGCCAAGAGCATTTCAACTTAAAGAAGTGGCATTGTACCAGTTAAACGGATGGTGGAATGACTGCTTATTTTGTATAAATACAGTAAAAATTAAGGCATTATCAGGCCTTTATTACTAATCCATGTCTTTAGTTAAACGATTTTCCACATACAGTATGTCTGTTAAGCGTGACCATAGAGTCCACCAAATTAGAAGACCGTTTCCACACCTCTTCTTTCAAGTCCTTTTTTAACCCCAATGTAATCAAAGAGGAAAGACCTCTGGCCGTTTGAAGTCAGCCACTGTGTACATTTACCCTACCCAGCCGACAAACGCACTGGATTGCTTACAGATTATGGGTTTTGTTGACAAAAAGCAAACTCGAGAAAAAAAAGAGAGGAGAGAGAGAGAGAGAGAGAGAGAGAAACAGAAAGAAAGAGAAGCAAGCAAGGGCTTGGGAGAAGTGGAGGAGGAAGAAAGAGAAGTGAGCGGAAATGGTTTGGCTGCACACACAATGCCTTGAAGTGGCCTGAGGTAGTCTTCCTCTCTGTAAACAAGTCCAGGAGTTTAGGAACAGAGTGCCCGTTTTTAAGCTGCGAGCGTTTTGATGTTCCCCTTACATTGTTTATGACAAATAGACTGGAGGTTGGCAGGGGAGGTGGGGTGTTGACGTTGACGGGGGTGGGAGGGATGGAGGGGTTGGGGGCTTGTGCCAAGTGAGGAGTAGGAGGAGGAGGAGGAGTGGAGGAAGCAGCTTGTTTTGCGTTGTTTTATTCATCCTCATCTTTTTTTTTTTTTAACAGATTGAAAACCCCAGGTACTTGCGTGAGAAACCCATCCCCCTGTCTCCGGTAAGTGCCAAGGTTTTCCCATATGCCCCTTATGAACTGCACAGGATGATGAAGAGAAGAGAGGAGGTGGAGAAGAAAGTTCTCTCTCTCTCTCTCTCTCTCTCCCTTATGGATTATCTTTATGTTTTTAACTCTTTGGCTAACATCCATTCAGTAATTAATCAAGTAACGATCATGAACAAACATTACACTTTATTACACTTTTATAACCAGCTTAAATAATGTCTATTTTCAATCATTTAGTCACTTCCAAAGGATTCTGCGCTAACTCACTGCTTTCATTACTGCCAATTCGAGATCCCTCTGAAGTGTTCTATCTTTTCCTGAGCGTTGTAAACACATAGATGAGAAAAGCGCTCTGTTCTGACGAGTTCAAAGGTCCCCATCACAGCATCGCTCTCTATTTTTCCCTCTTTTAGATATTTATTTTTGGGCTTTGGAAAAAAAAAAATCACACCAATCCCAAAGGGTACTTCTGGAGGGGAGAGAGAGAGAGAGAGAGAGAGAGAGAAAAAAAAAGTCATTGCAATGACAGCTTTTCCGTATGTGGGCTTAAGCTGAAAATCCCATTCATGGGATTCATGGCTCCCTTTGATGTCACCCCCTTCGCTCCTCTTGTACTGTTAAATATAAAACTGAGTCTGACCCGCCTTTAATAACCATCGCCCTCTCGCTTCCCCTTTGGGAGCCACTTAGAGCCACTCTGAAAGAGTGCCACGGCTCTTTGACCCACAGGCTCGCTATGGTTTGCTGTGCCTTATAAACTCAATATTTTTGTTATGTCAAGAGTTGAGCAAAGATGTTGGTATTGCTTCAGAGAAAGTTAGCAATGTCATACAAGGTACCGTCTTGCCTCAAAGCATTTAGCTGACTCAGCCAGCTTCTGCAGACTCATAGTCATGACAATAACTGTAGACTCAATAGCTTCCAGTAGTAGCAAATGGAATCCATACATTTCCACAGAATTATTTTTTGGAATCTGATCCCTTATCATACCTGTTCATTCGCACTCGTCGCTCAACTTATCGTGACTAAATTCAAGATGGTGGCGAACGGTAAATTTCCTGAAGGTACTGTCTGTATAAATCGTCTTGTAAATAAACTACCAGTGCTTTTTCAAACTTCTCAATGTCTCGTTTTAAATGTCAGGGACCTCGGAAGTCTACCAATGAAGTGTTAGCGTTAGAGCTACTTTGAGCCTCATAAATGGTGTAAAACAGTGATTTATTTGCATGGCTAGCTCGATGCCCGAGTCACCCCCATTGAAAACCTGTTGGTAGCATCGGCTAACTAGCGCCAGATTTCGAGTGCAGGGAACAAGCCGAGATGAGCTATGAGACAAAAGTTCACACTCGGTATCATGTTTCAACACACTTTAGGTCAATATCACACCAAACCTCTCCTTTAAGAGTCTCTTAATAAAGGCTGAATAGTAATAGTAATTGTATGAAGTGTGCTATGCACTCAGCCTTTTGTGCATTGGCTCTATGCTTGTGACCGACAACAGCCTGGAGGGACACCACAGCCTCGTCCTCACCCTAGTCTTGTCCTTGTCACCTCACCAGAGGCGAAAGTGAGTGATGGACAAGAGGCCATTTTGAAGGGGGCTTACTCCTTTGAGCGGTTCTTCAGGCGCAGGGCTCCAGTGAGCTCTGGACAGGAGAGTGAGTGATTGCATGTAAGCCCCACATCCACATCCATTTATGCTCTAAAATCAGCCAGAGGAGTCCCACCCCGCCACCCACACGCCCCCATCTCCAGCCTCTCTCTCCCCTCTCCCCACTCCCCACTCCCAGGCCGCCGAGGAGACGGAGTGAAAAGTTGCTCTGAAGTAGCACTGCTTTCATGAGGGGAAATGGTGCGTGACTTGGCTCCTTTAACTGCTCATGAGGGTTGTGGGGGGTGGGAGGGGAGTAGAGGACGGGCCTGGAGTCACGGTTTACTCCACTCTCTACCGTTTCCTCTCGACCATCGAAAGACAGATTTATTTTGCTTCAGCGTGACTGTCGTACATTTTATTCTTTCTCTTTGCCCAGTGTCTTTGCCAAGACTATCGAGAATGCCAGCTTTCTCTCACAGTTTGTCTCTCTTTTGCTCTGGTCACTTTTTTCGACTGTTGAAGTTGTGTGTACTTAAGGCCCACCATAAACTGTCATTATGTTTACTGATGGATGGGAAAGGAGGGTGTACCATGATCCTGGTTGATTCAGTTTCATATGAATCATATTTGTTTCATTGATGTGCATCAGATGTGATGATACCCCTAAAAAGCAAAAAGCAGTAATAATGTATTCACACAATAATGCATCACAAATAGAAATATTGCAGTATATCACTGTATTCTTATTTTATTTTTTCATCTCACTCCTAATTTGATATTGGTTCTGTACTTCCTGAAGCATTGCCATAAGGAGTACAATTATATGGTAGTTACCAATATCAGATTTGCAATTACAACACCTACAGTACAATAATTATTAACACATTTATAATGATGGAACATTTTCTCAAAAATACCACCTTTATGCAAATGCCTCATGCAGTTTTCCAGACTGTTTATGCTGTCATAATGACATCATGTGGTCATACATTGTCCTAGGCCTAGGTAACGGTCTTCACACTCCCCACATGTTAGGGCTGGACGCTTTGCTTCCGGGGTGTGGAAACATTATGGGCAGAATGGTTTACGTCAGCTCAGGATTAGCTATACTGCAGAAGTAGTTTGGCATGGCACGACACCGCCCAAGCAATCTAGCATCTGGACCAGCAGTTTGAGATCTATGCAAGGGATTTTATGGCCATGCTTGTTTCCTGGTGCTAGATCTGTGTATGTGTGTGTGTGTGTGTGTGTGTGTGTGTGTGTGTGTGTGTGTGTGTGTGTGTGTGTGCGTGTGCGTGTGTGCACACCACCCAAATGATTCCACCTATTTGCATTGTATTATTCTTTGCACTCAAAAGCCTGAATGCTTCAGGGATGGATTGGGGTGGATCCAGCGCCTGCTCTGTGTAGAAATAGAAGGTTCTTTTTTTGAGAGAGAGGCCCTCCACTCTCTCATGTTTCCCCCAGACGTCCATCTTCAGAGCGCCAGCTCTCGCTGGAACCCGCTCAGATGCGAGATGCTTCTCAAACAGACTCCGGGCTTATTGGAGAACCCAGTGGAGCCCCTGAGCTGAAAGCTGACAGGTGTGCCTGGGATCGGAGCATGACCTCACTTCCTCTCGCCCCAAAGCCTTAGGGGAAATGACGGCATAATTTGTCGATGTTAACCATATGAACCGTAATCCCTGGGAAGATTCATTAGCCGCAGACGCACGCACGTCGCCTCATGTTTCGGCCACATCTGAGCTACTGACTAAAGTGATAAGAATGCTGCTCGTCAATTCGCCGTGAAATGTGTTTTTCAGTTGTCATGGCCTAGGATTTCTGTAAGAGTTGTTGCGCCCCACTAATGCTTCCTAGAATGGGTGAATCACAATTGTGAACTTTTTACCCTGTGGTATTCAATCTCTTTCTTTCATTAAGCATCAGTGTAATGATAATGGGCCCCTTCAACAGAGAGCTAAAGAGTTTATTGAGGACGTTTAATTTTGAGGACGTTTGATTTTTAGATGGAGTAATTGTTCCCTTGTCCGACTTACACTACTTTCTGGCTCAAATTTATCCATGGGTTAGAATGTGTTGACAAAACCGCAATACTGAAAGTCATTTCTTGTTCAGAGTCTGTTCAGAGTCAACAGTCTTGTACTTGCTGTTTGCATCATTCATGGGTAATAAAGTAGGTTTGACGTGTGTGTGTGTGTGTGTGTGTGTGTGTGTGTGTGTGTATCTAAGCATTAAAGAGGACATTTTCCGTCCACGAGACGTCCTCTGGGTGCTGTTCGTGTCCAAGCGTTTGTGATCGTGGGTCTCTGTGAAGGTCCTCTGTGGGTGCTTGCGCTGGTCCCCGAGCCGCGCTGTGGACGGATGGCGTGCTGGAGCATAACGACGCCGCGCTGGGCCTCACAGACGCGGTGCTCCCTCAGGACGAATTCTTCCCCTTCAGCCTCCAGCTCGGCTTAGCGCAGCTCAGCCAGCTCTGCCTAATTGTTGGACTGCACTAAAAGCAGAACAGAGTGGCTTTTGAAGGGATTGGGCAAACACGGACTTCTGAGACCTTTTCCTCTCTAATGGGGCGTTCTTTTTGAATTGCCAGCGGGTTTTGTGTGTGTGGGTGTGTGTGTAAGTGCTCTTTTTTTGTAAAGCAACAAGGACTAGCAATGCTCTGTTTGGGGGTTCTGTTCTTGGGAGCCGATTCTCGTAAACATTTAGACACGACACATTAAAATACATTGAGTTATTTTAAAGCAATACACGGACCAACATCCCGAAAACTGAAACCCACTGAAAAATCAGGATAATGACTCAGTCTCCAGTCAGCTTGGACTTTCATAATAGATGCACCCACATGTGCCTATTTATATGTCTTCTTATTTAAGCGAAGAGCTATAAGGATGTACAGGATAAATTCAGAAATGATAACGCTGCAAACGGCGCACAGCTGCAATACGGCATTTCTGGCAGAGCTTGCCCACCGCTAATGCAGTCTCCCCACTCTCTTGTCCGCATCACCCACTTCACCCGATCCCTCTACCTCCGCTTCCCATCTCACAGCACCTCTCATCCCCTCTAGAAAACGTTGATGGAGTTCTCTTGCTTTCTTATAGAAATATCTGTGCATTATTTCAGACATTATGGCAGAAGCGAGTGTCACACCTAAGGGAGCTATAAGCATTTGAATAACTTGAGTGACAAGGAGAACGCAGTGAGTCATTATGCATGCAACTCATCCATCACAGCCACTGAACATGAAAGTTGAACGGGCCTGTAAGTAGTTGGACATTAAATCCCTCAAGTCACGTGCGCGTCTCTGAGAAAGGCACCTTGTTGTCAGACACCTGAAACACCAGTACTGTGTCACTAATCCGTTGCCCCTCAGAGTTTTCTCCCAGGAGAAAAAAAAGCTAAACAGCAAAAACAACAAAAAAACGCAAGACTTTCAGTTGAACCAGGCTTCACGACCCGATGATTGAGCTTTTCTCTCCACTTCCTTCCATGCCTTTGGAAAGGAACAACAAAAAAGTTTCAAATCCGAATTTTTGAAAAAGTTTTTTCTCCCCCTGTATATTTACTTTGCTCCTTGAAGAGCGGCTCAGAAGGAGAGTGACACGGGTGTTTTTACATCTGCATCTGTCTGTCTGACTGACTTCACAGCTTCAGTCGAGCACAGCCCCTTCTGCTGCTCTCCTGTGGTCTCTGAGATTGCACAAGAAATAGTGGCAAAAGAAGAAAGAGCTGTGTGTGTGTGTCTGTGTGTGAGAAAGAGAGACTGTGTGTGTGTTAGAAAAGGATAGAGCTGATAAAGGCAGCCTTGCACCAGCCCCTGTCAGAGTCAGATAACTGCAAGGAAGTAGCTGTTCTTTAAAGGCTCTCAGACAGCTTGCAGGAGTTTTAAGTGTGTGGTGACGCTCCCAGCCTGATGGAGATGGTACTGTAAGGAAGGTTATTAGACAAGGGCTACATGGTGCTGTGAACATCATTTTTCTGAGAAATGGAAGCTTTTTATCTCACTGAGGCTCCGTGTAGAACACGTTACATTAAGCACCTTACGTTCCACGTTTCCTCAGCACGTGGAAGCTTTTTGTGTTTAGCACCAGTATCCGTGTTGCATGCTTTTTTTCAGCACTCGAACGCGTATTTTTACAATTTTTTTTATCTAAATACACTAGTTTGGGTGGTGAAAAAAAAATGAAATCTAAACATCCAAATCTAAATATCTTACATATTAACATAATCTTGCGTATTAACATAATAACGCAAGCTAACACACAAAAAATGTACACACAACCACACACTTTCACAGCAGCAATAGCTCTGCTGTGGCAGGTAAAGAGCAACACCTCAATCCTTTTTCAACACCTCAATTTTTTTTAATGGAGTGCTTTTCCATGGTGATGGGTTTGTTGCTCTCACCAAACAAACAGGCTCTCCTCCTCTCCTCTTCCTCCCCCTCGTCCTCTTAAGAGAGCTCTGCCGATCCTCTGAGTGGGCTCAGGCGAGCTGCAGGAGTCAGCGGCTCCCTAATCGACTGCCTCGAGCGCGTGACTCAGTGGACCTCACCCATTTCACACACGCAAGCACGCACACACGCACACACGCACACACACACACACACACATACACATGTACACACACACACACACACACACACGTTAGTATTCACATGCAGCTCTGTAGAACCGCAGGTGACCGCTCAAGCAGCAGTCCAACTTCGGCCCCACACCCATGAGCAACAACCTCAATGTGCGGCCTATCCCCATCCTCTTCTAAATTTTGCCCCGTCATAACATCCTCTGTGGGCTAACCTGGGGTCACATCCTTCGGAGACGGAGTGACCTGGGCTGGACGCGGCTGTGTTGTGGCCAGTCTGCTGCTCTGACTCACAGACCACTCAGAGGTGTGTCGCTGAGATGAAAAGATGTGCCCATGCTTTCAGGGAACTATTTGTGTGCGTGTGTGTGTGTGTTGCCCAGGGGATTTTTTCTTTCCCTGGATCACAGTGATGGTGAGCGATTCCGTTGCTCTCCCTGGGAGAGTGTCAGGGAGAGTGTCAGTGTCTCCGTAGGTGACGCTGGATGACATTAAGCCGCAGTGATGGTTAAAAGAACAAGGTGGCACTTCTGGGATGAGCACAGACTCCTGTGTAGAGAAGACGAGTGACTGATAATGTGTGGACTTATGTCACACATATGTGGTGGCAGAGTCATAACGAACACACACCCATCACACAAGGGGGCGGGTTAGGATATGATTGACAGCTACAGCAAGAGAGAGCTTGAAGAGGAGCAGAGATATTCAGTCATTAAACAAGCAGTGAAGCGCTAATGCTGGAAATATCTGTCTGGAACAGAAAACATCTCCGTGGAATGCGGTCTGGGGAATTTAACCGCTCCAAAAAAAGACATGCACTTTCAATATTGCCTCACAAATAGTGGTGTGTGTGTGTAGTGTTGCAAAAAATGTAATGACTGTTGCTCCACCATGCTTTGGTTACAGGTCACAAGTGTATTGAATCAAGAGAACATTTGTTTGGTTTGTGTGTGTGTTGATCAGGCTGAGACAGAGAGAATTGTGTTGAATCATTTGTTTTTCTTGGAACAGATGGGCTCGCTGCCTTCATCTCTCTCTAGGAGTGTTTTGCTCCAGCGGAATGTGTTAAGTGTGTGATCGCAGCCACTGAGCAGAAAACGCAAAGGTCACACACATGAGGGTTGAGCAGACACACACACACACACACACACACACACACACACACACACACACACACACTGGACTGTCTGGTTAGTCAGAGGCCAGACAGAAATGCCCATTCCTTTTGGGGCTCACCTTGCAGATATCTGTGTCATGACTTCAAAAGATTATTGAACAAAATGTGTGCGTACACTGAACTGAACTTACACACATGCTGAACACTTTGTTAAGCAAAGGCTCATGTGGAAAGCCAGATCTATAGCCAATGTGATCTCAATTGTGTTGGTGGGTATGATTGTAAATCTGCCTTGCTCAACGCCTTTGATCTAAATTTACCATGCTATTGTAGGAACATGGGTACCTAGAGGCAAATGGCTACAGTCTGTGTTTTGTGTGGTAGCTGTATCTTCAATGCAATTAGAGCGTGCTATCACGCTGATTAAATGCAGTGCATCACATGTGTTTGTATGAAGTGTATTTCTGGGACTGTGTGTACCATGTTAAACTGATTGCGGCATTGTGCCAATATAAGGCAATGCTGGGCTGTGGCAGGAAGCATCAAATGGAGCCATGGCTTAGGGCTTTAGCCCAGCTAAATCTGGCTCACAAGCTGATTCTCTCTTCTGTCTCTCTCTCTGTGCCTCGGTCTCTCTGTCTCTGTCTGTCTCTCTCTCTGTCTCAGAGCAATGAGATGAGGGCCAAAGTCCTGGAGGCCAAGCACCAGGAGGAGAAGCTGCAGCTGCAACAGAAACATGACGAGCATGTCCAGAAGGTAGCCAGACCTCTCTCTCTCTCTCTCTCTCTCTCCCTCTCTCCTGCACTCCGTCTCTTTGATCTCTCTTGTGTGCACCAATTGGGTCCATCTGCACAATGAGAGGCGCAGTGACCCCCTCACCCATCCAAAGGTCCCGCTTCCCCGACGCGCGCACCCAACACCCCCATATCCCCCGCCTCCAAATCCTCCGAGCCCTCTGATTGGCTCCAACTCTGTGATGGGTGGCTTGGTGACACGCCCCTCCCCCCCGCCCCATCCCAATATTCCACCTGCAAACCCTCTAAAACATCTCCGGACCGTTTGAAGGTTTTGTCATTGCGCTGAAAGCCTCCCCTAATTGCGCGCAGATCGTTTCCAGCCCATGTCTGAGGTGATTAGCGTCATGTGTCGCCCAACTCCACTTTTAACTGCTTCAAAGGACAAGAAGAAAAAGCAAAAGGGAGTGTGTGTATGCGTGTGTGTGTGTGTGTGTGTTGGTGGTGGGGGGGGGGGGTTAACCATCCCTTGAAAAGGTGCTCAAAGAAAAGCTACATTTTAATTATCTGGCCCATGCATAATGGATGAAGAGGAGAAGCGGTCATTGTCTGTCAGGTAAAGAAGAGGATAATGATAGAACAGCATCTGAAATCCTCTGATACACACGACAGATCAGTGAAATGCGTTTTTTTTTTTTTTTTTTTTAAATAAAGAGCTACCAGTGATTAGAGACGTCTTTGTGACTGGAGCCATCTGGAAGTCCCTCCTCTATTGTCTTACAGAGCAGGTTTGGAGTTTTGACTGATGACACTCGAACCGGGGCTTTTTGGAGGCGCCGCCGGGATCGAGTGGCTTGGCCATTTGACTGGCCACCATACCAGGTGGCTGGGTCAGTATTCACATAGCCAAAGGCTGCTCAGTCTTGGTAACTGAATTGAGTTGTAGTTTGAGACCACATGTAAGACCACATTATAGAGCTTTCTCACTTTCTCATAGGGCATTAGAAATGACTAATAAAACACTCTAAATGCACACGTCAACACTGTGTGTGTTTTGTGTGTGTACCTATGTGTCTGTCCACGTTTTGCCATCCCCCCACTCACAACAGAATGAGCATAATGGCCCAAGTCCACAGCCATGCCCACGGCAAGTGGTTTCATCTCCTGTCACCCTGTCCTTTGGGGGCTGGCCGAGGGGGCTCATCCTCCGAGTGCACTTCTGTCGGACAGACAAACAGGGAAATGGTCTGTCGATGGGCTCCGTGACTGGCAGGGCACTTTTTCTCCCCTCCCCAAGGAGAGTCTTCGGCAGCGCATTACAGAGACTTTGTTTTCAAGTACAGACTCTGTGCTCCATGGCAAATGGTCACTTCAACAACGCTGTGTGTCTCTCTCTATTTTGCTGCCGCTCACTCTCACTTCTTTCTTTTTCTCTCGTTTTTTTTCTGGTCTGTCTATCACTGCAGTCAGCAACAGCACCCCTTTGCTTTCATTGAGCTGTACAGTGCGGCTCCATTTGGAGCCATTATTTTGTCCCTTTTGAAGTCTCTTGGTTATCAGTGGTTTCTGAGAGAAGTGCTCATTCATCTGCTGGAGAACCATTGTGTGAGAGTGTAAACAGTGTGTGTGCCCATCGGGTGACCGCCACAGCAGATAGGTGTTGAGTACGGCCTTTCTCTCTGCCCTTGTGGCGGTACATGGTGTCCTGTTCCTGGCTTTTTTTTCGCCCCCAGCACAGTTTGTTCCCAGCACACAGGGGTGGCACGGGCCCTATGGGGACCCAAGTGTTTGTGTGTTGATGTGAGCCATGTGCTTTTTCCTCCACTTCAAAGCCATTTGGTGCAGGGATGTCAATATTTGCTCAGGTGTCTGTTCCGCCTGCCCTCCAGGAGGGGTCAAAAAAAAAAAAAAAGGGCTGCGCTCGCTCCGTGGGCTCGGAGGACGAGGCACTTTGAAAACGGGGCCGTGTCCAGCACACGCCTGACCAAAGCATGCTCCTTGGCCTAATGGGAGGGACGGCAGCCCCTGCCTCTGTAAGAAACCCCCCCCCCGACATGATACGCCGCGCAACCCAGTCATCCGTCTGGTCTTATTTGCACTCTCAGCCTGCCGAATGTTCTCAAAAACATTTAGCAAATGTTTGTTCATGTAGCTGCTGTCACCTGTGTTAGCTCACTGTTTGTGCGCGGTCCGTCTCCTGCTCCTGTCTGTCTTCTAAAGCCATGGAGCTCGTCTGCAGAGCGAGCATAACAAGGGTCAGAATCTTCCAACCCCGGCCTCTCTTCCCCATCACCCCTCCAACCCCCAAACATTCCTCATACCACATCAAAGTGGCAGCAGCTCGGCATCTGCAGAACAATAACAGAGGGCTCGCCCGCACCCGACACAATGGGAAGACTGTTAGAAGACCTGTAGAACTGGTACAGCAGTCCAGAGAGAGAGAGAGAGAGAGAGAGAGAGAGAAGGAAAGATTGATAATGGGGTGTTCTCATGGGCGTGATCTGCAGGGAGCTTTAGAGACTTAGAGAGGATACCAACATAATTTATTAGTATAGAGTCAGATAGATTCATCAGAAAATAAATAGCTGTCAAACTGAAACTGCAGAATTGGATTCTAATATAGTTGGATTATGACTGTGTGGACGTGCGAGGTGTCCTATATACATCCATCCTCCTAATTTTTCTAAATCATCACAGAATGTATTCTACAGGACAGACGATGGAAACTCTGAACAAGTCCTCTTTTGTCTCCCCCATCTCCCAGTTCTTGCTGAAAGAAAAGATACATACTTACTTTGACAGCTTTGCCAGTCTTAGGAGGCAAAAGGCAAAGGATTTGTCTGCACGAGTACAGCGGAGAGGAAGGGTAGGATTTAGAAAAGAGAGAGCACGCACAAGAGAGAGAGAGACGGAGAACGAGAGAGAAAGACAGATATCTCCCTCTGGTTATCCCCCTCTGGGGAATAATATAGCTATCGTTCCGGGTCTGGAGTATTATAGCGGCAGTTACAGATAACATACTTAGTGGCAAGCCGATGATGAGGGTTAAAGGGATCGTCCTCCCCTCCAAAGACGCAAGTGTCTGCCACAGAATGCTGGACATGCTTAGACTTTGGGTGTAGGGGCGAGATGGGGAGGGGGGTGTAGAGAGGTTTTTTTTTCTCTCTCTCTCTCTCTCTCTCTCTCCCTCTCCCCCTCCGCCCTGTTGTAGTCATGGCTCTGCATAAGAATGTTTTCCACTCTCCATCAGAACTGTGGAGCATCTCTCAGACGACTGCTGCATGTGCTGCCCAGATGAAGCACGAATTGAAAGCAGAGATAGGCGCTCATATCTGGGCCATATGACGTGGCATGGCATCATAAGGGTCCAACCTCTTTCTTTTCCCTTTGTTTTTTTGCCAACCACTTCAGAACATTAACCACTCTGACGTTCAGAGATGGTCTGTCCTGTCCAGTAAATGCCTTTGTCTTTCCCGCAAGTTAAGCCAAGATGACTGTTACTCAGCATGGTACACAGCACTTTGGTCTGCCGCAGTGCTACACATGTCAGTTTGATCTGTCTGAGTGTGTCATATGGGACACTGTGTTGCATGACTGTGGGCTATAAAACCCCACAGGTTTCCGTGTCACAATGCTTTTGGACAGATTCAATCACCAAATTGCATGTTTTTGTATAAAATCACGTGTTGAAATGTGTGTGTGTGTGTGTGTGTGTGTGTGTGTGTGTGTGTGTGTGTGCGCTTTGTGGTTCAGATTCTGGAACGCAAGAACAGAGAGATGGAGGACCTGAAGAGTCTGTTCAAAAGCAAGCAGAAGGAATCGGAGGAGACGATCCGGACGCTGGATAAAAAAGGTGCGAGGGTGAGGGGTGGCCGGGACAAAGAGAAAGTACTAACTGTAAGACTTGCAAGGAATCAACCCTTTAGGGAAAGATATACTTTTACAGCTCCCTAAAACCCAAACACTAGAGACCGGCCATGATGGCTCTTCCTAGTTGCCACACTCAGTAGATTGTGCTTGTTAAAAAAAAAGCAGAGGAAAACGCACTGTAATGCACAGTGACTAATTCGTGGAAGAGATAGTTATGAGCTATATCATTTGTTTGGGACTCTTCACTGTGTCATTTGTCAATGCGTCCTCCTACAGTCCAGAGCCTGGTCCGTGAGTCTCAGGTCATCCGTGAGAACAAGGAGAAGCAAATCACCGAGCTGAAGAAGATGGCTGAGCAGAGTGCAGACTCCCTGAGGAATGAGTGGGAGAAGAAGGTAAGAGGCCTACATGGCACATGGAGACAGATCAATAGAGAGGGAAAGACCCCTCAGGAGAGATACCCAAATGTTACTCACTTTTATGGCATTTCAGTGTTCTGCCGGTGGGCGCAAAACTTTTGAAAAACATTACGAAAATGTTTTCACCTCAAATATGTGTATTTCTATTTACCCGGCTTAATGTAGACAGGTTACAGCCTAAACTCTGAAGGCATGTAACATCCATATCAACCAACTTACATCATATCTTATCTCAAACAGATCAAATAGGCTGTCTTTTCTCTGCATTTCTGCACCTGTAGAACCTTTTAAATGCAGAGGCCTTGGTGGGTGTTGTAGGGTTGGGGTTGATCATGTGACCTCTGACCCCTCTGGCAGCTGCACGCGGCCGTCTCTGAGATGGAGCAGGCCAAGTTTGAGCTGCAGAAGAAGCACACGGAGAACATCCAGGAGCTGCTGGAGGACACTAACCAGAGGCTGGCCAAGATGGAGGTGGAGTACAGCAGCCAGACCCAGATCACGGTGAGCAGGGATCCTCCACCAGACCTCCGTGCCACATCAGGCCCCATATCGCCATTTATCGCCTAGGCTTTTGGGTGGGGGGAGGCTAAGTACAAGCTCCGTTTTTATTGGGTGTAGTCTGTTCTGGATGTATGTCCTTCTTTGTTTTGGCTGTGAGACTGTGTGTGTGTGTGTGTGTGTGTGTGTGTGTGTATCTGAATGTGTTGGGGGTTGGTTCCAGGGCAGGGTTTGGAAGGGCTTACTAGAGTAAGTGAGTTAGTGTCTCGAGCGTAGTGTTAAACAGTAAAATGGTATCAGATAACCACCATTTCCAAACATCTCAACAGTACATTGATGAGGTGTTGTGGCTAGACATTAGCCACAATACTCTTCTGAGTGTGTTGGACTGTTTCTTATTTGAAACTCTGGCTTCTTTCTTTCATTTTTCCTGGTTTCCTAAATGTAGCACTCTCCCCCTCCTTGAGTAGAACACACACACACACACACACACACACACACACACACACACACACACACCCACACACACCAAAACAAAGAGCATGTTGTGGCCACTGACCTTGTAGTAGAGGAGGGAGGGTGTTTTGGTTTTGTAGGAACCTGTTTATTTTTGGGGTATGGGGTGCTACAGCCAAAGTTAGTGTGTTTGTGTGTGTGTGTGTGGGGTTGGGGGTTGGGGTCTCTCCCATCGCCCCCAAGATAATTGACCTCTTTTTAGCATTTTCAGCCATTTAGCATTCAGCAGTCCTCACAAGTATCAGCAAGGTGCAGTGAGGTGGCCAGGGTCTGTCAGCAGTCTGGAATTTCTCAGCTTCAATGGACAAGCACGAGGTCCATACACATCCCCCTTCACCTCCACCACTACCCCCACCTCCACAAGCCCCAGCAGCGCAGCAGCCCCCTCTCTCTTTAATAATTAAACGCGGCACGCACCCAGACAGGGCCGCAGATGAAAGGAACCTGTGTCGTCGGAGATGAGCTTGCCCCACTCCTCCCTCACATGTTGGTTTAGGAGTGACCTTTCCAGTGCCGCCCACCTGAGCCTCCACGCAGACCCTGTCTGCCACAACCCCACACCCCCACCCCCCCACCCCATCCACTCCACCCAGACGCGCTCCAGTCTGGCCTCCAGTCATCAGGCTGTCAGCTGAGGCGAGGAGCTGGAGGTACCTCAACCCTTTTGCCAACCCCTCCAGTCCCCCCCGTCCACCTCCACCAAAGCCAGAGGCAAGGCCTGATACCCCCCCCCCCCCCACACATACACACATTCTCTTCTCTGTTTGATGTTCCACCAGCCTTTGATAGCTTTGCTTTATCTTTCTTTTTATGTCTTCATTCTGCTCTTTTTTACTCACCCCCTCAGAAAAATAAATGAAGCTTTTTTTCAAAGACATCAGGATGGGGGTTGTGATGTCACAGATGTGTTTTTTTCTTCTTTTTTTTTTTTACCTCAACCCCCCTCCGCATCCTCCTTGTAAATGCAGTTATCCAGTGGAGAGGAATTTGATGGGTATTCGTCTTTGTACATATGAGAGACTTTGCATGCTCTTTTTTGCCAGGTTGGGTTTCCCACCAGCGCTGTTGTTGTGATAAATGAACAGGCTTTGCCAGACAGAAACAATTTAGTGGCGTCCGTTTTCTCTTTTCCCCCCTCAAAATGCATGCATAATGCAACTAGCACTCGAGATTTCAGTCTCAGCTTTACCTGCGCATCCTCACTTTCAGGTGTTGCGGTTGCCAAATTGCGGTTACATGGTTGCCAGAATGGGATCCTCTGTAACATTCCTGTCTGCCCAAAGTTTGTCCATGCATGATTTTTTAGCGCATCCAGGAATAATGGCCTCTTTTGAGGCAGAGAAAGAAATATCATGCTTTAAAGGTTTCACTGGAGGAGACTTCAGAGGAGGAAACAAGCTCAAGCCGGTGGAAGCAATCACGAGTGCATTGCTAACCAGCTTGGACGGAAGATTGATTGAGATAGCATCCTTTGCATTCTTTTGTGCAATGAACGCGGTACATATTTTTCTCCAGAGCGTTTGAAGTGCTCTCACTGGTGCAGATATCTGATATTCTAAAGACTCGTATGAGGTAGAAAACCCCTGTCACTCAGGGATGTGTAAACCAACAGGAAAAGAAACAGGACAAATCCAGAACAAGACAAAGAAAAAGAAGAGTTGGATTGTGTTACCTGAGAACAAACGCTCTGCAGGAATCCAATTGGGCTCCTTAAACTAGTCAGTGTTTGTTTGTGGTTGTATTACAAATGCACAGATGAATCGCACATAATCAATTATGTGTGACTCCTATCAAATTCATCTGCAGAGAAAGAAAGCCCATTGTACTTGCTGAGTGCATCAGTGGCATTCCATGCTGGTCACTCTGAATCATATCGTTTTTTTCCCCCCCAGCTGTAGTCTCTTGTTTGGTATTGCATGGCGTTGTAGGAAATATGCCATGCACTATGAAATTAATAAAGAAGGGCAGCCATCTTGGTTGTCTGACCAGCAGTCCAGTCTGTTCCAATAACACAAGAGACATGTGAAATCAAGCTGATGCTCACGCGTGCTGACAGTTATCATGCGTCTCAGGGAGCTATGCGTGCCTGACAAGACGACAACCTGAAGTGAAGAGTGGATGGTGAATGAGGATCTGGGTGGATTCCAGCATTTCTGTTAAGGCAAACAAATAAAAGTGAATTGAAGTGGTGAACACATAAGGTGAATATGCAAACTTTGATTTGTATTTTGATTCATTGGCTTTGAGGTCTCACCATACTCTATGCCTCTCCTAATTCACTGAATGTTTGAAATGACAACGCCTGAAACGCCATGTAATAATATCCACACTCGAAAAACAATTTGTTGGCAGGCTTTTTACCCCATCGGCTCAATTAGCTGTTCACCCGAGCATCTGAGTCTTTAGCCTCTCATATTCTGACAGCGCTAATCTTTGCTGCTGAGTCCATTATGCTGCCCTACCCCAACCAGACAGCACAGGCCTCAGATCAGCCGTCCAAATGCTAGGGCCCTACCCCAACCAGACAGCACAGGCCTCAGATCAGCACTCCTGCACTCGGCTCCCAGAGCTGCAGGCCTCCATCTTGGATCCCAGCTGTCTGCCATTAGCCCATGCATCAGTCAGCCTACAGTACATTCCATACCAGCCCGGCTGTGGAGAGGGGGGGAGAGAGGGGAAGAGAGGATGCGTTTCTCTCGCCCCTGATGGAGCTTGACAGGCGTGTGCTTCAGCTGATTAAAAGATGAGGGCGTAAATCATTGGAAGGCGTCGGTTTCTAACGAGCATGCCTGGTTTTGATTTAAGAGATTTCAAAATGCATTGTAAGAAGTACTCACATGTGTGCTAGCTCTCTCTCGCATACACACACACACACACAGTCACAAACACACACACACACACACACACACACACACACACACACACACACACATGTAGAGAGGCTTCTATGGTCTTAAAATAAGCCCTGTCTAGTCATATATTCGGGAGTGTATTCTCCTGCAAAAGTAAAGTGAGAAGGGGTGGGAGATTTGGGGGAGTGGAGGATGGTTTGTTGGGGTGGTGGTGGGGGGGGGCACCCAAAAGAATCTGAAGAAACCAGTGCTCAGGCGAGTTTGTTAAGATGCGTCTTAAACATCAAGGGTGCCTTTTTTCCCTCCTTCCTTGCATGCAGAGTTTTGTGTAGTTCAAAAGGCGCAGCAGTTCCTTTCAGATTGAACTTTTTCTGTTCCGTGGCACTCAGATCTTGGCTTCCCTGAAGTTTACTGCTCAAACCCCCAGAGACAGGCAGTCTGCAGTGGAATTCTGCAGAGCTGCTGCTTAAGCTTTTGTTCAGTACAGGGCATGATGCTCGCACAGGATTATTTTTTGTTTGTTTGTTCATCATGGGTGCAGTTGCCAACCATATTTATGTGGTGTTACCTCTAATTTTATCCTTAATGAGTTATCTTGCATATTCAAATGATTGTAATGCAATTGCATCAGTGAGTGCAGTGTTACGTATTGAGGAATTCTGTGTGAAAGCATATTGGCACTTCAAAAGCCCTGCATCTGCTGCTACTACTACTATGAATAATACAAATGTTAATGCTACTGCTACTACTTTACTATTACTTTACGCCCACAGTCTCCCTAATGCTTTTTTTTATTTTATTGTTGATTGCATCGGTTTAGTGGAGGACTTTCAAGAAAATAAGACTAGGCGTCATTTTCCTGGACATTAATTAATTCCAGTCCTAAAATAAGTGGCGATCCTCATTGAAATTTTTTTTTAATCTATAAATAGGCTTAATCCATGCTCAACTGTCCCTAAAACATCACCATGCATGCAATGTTCGCCATAGACTATTTAAATTTGGTATCATGCACCATGAATAGGGAGATGGGTTGAATTGGTTGGATGTCTGTGGATGTCATCAGGAGCAGCTTGCACGGGAGCTGGAGGCCCGGGTCAAGCAGCTGACCCTGGAGGTGGAGAGCGGAAACGCCCTACGCCAGAGGGTCACCCAGGAAAAGGCCGAGCTGGAGATCCACATCGCCACCATCAGCTCCGAGCTGCAGGAGGCTAACCGCAGGTAACCTCATCTAACCTGACATCACTGGTGCAAGGGCTTAGGAGGACATGTTCTATGAAGGGTTTAGCTGGACATGTTGAATGTTGAGTACTGTTTACAATATGTTTAGCATTTGTCACGTTTAAGGAATGTATTTTATGTACAATATAGTAAATAGTATAGTGCTATGTTAAATTAGCTTAGCTGTTATTTTACTCTTATGTCCTTGCACCGCCTCTCATGTCCACACGCAGACATAGGCATAGAATAACTGAAAAGCGACCTGCCTTGAGTTAAAGGAACCATATGTAAGATTGTGGCCAAAACTGGTACTGCAATCACTTTCAAAATACTGAAAAGCGGTGTATCCCCTCCCCCTCCCCCTCCCCCCTGACTCGAGGTTGCCAACCCTGATGGCGAAACACTACTGACTTTGTGATTAGTAGATAGGTGGAGGGTGGCGCATCAGGCCAAAACACAACATGACATGACAAAACACAACATCAACATCAGTTGAGGGCTGCAACTTCACTTTTAAATGACAATATCCTGGCGGACTACTGTTGTCAGTGATATAAGTATTTGAAATGAACATGATTTCTTAATGTCTAGTGACATATCAGGGCCATTTTATGATTAATTGAAATATTTTTCTTACATACGGTTCCTTTAAAGCTCAGTCCTTCATCTGTGTAACTGAATGTGAGTGCGGGTCTGTGTGTTGTGGTGGGGGTCAGGTGCACCCAGCTGCAGAGGGAGGCTGAACAGCAGATGGAGCAACATGAGGAGGGCCTGCGCAGACTCAAGGCCAACCACGAGGCAGACCTCAGCCACTACCAGAAGGAGCACACGCTCTCTACTGCTAAGGTAAGTGTTTGGTGCGGTTTAGACACAGGCCGTAGTGGTGGTAGGATTGGGTATCTCCATTTCAAGTATTAAGCAGCATTGAGCGGTAACAGGGAAGCCCAATGGTATACCAAAAAATATGATCTACCACAGAACCTCACCAGGTCACACAAATTCTCATTTCACATTTTCTTCACGTTTCTACTAAATCTTTTTTTTTTTTGGAGCACACTTAAAGGCACAGTTTGAGATTCAAGTCAAAGGTTACTGAGGTTTCTTTTGTGTGCACACCTAGAACGGACAGCTAGATGACTGTAAGGAACAGCCAGAATTTGTCAAAAAGGGTATTGGATTCCAGTGGTGAACTATACCCATTAAGAATTACGTGTGCCTTGTTTGCCTTGCCTTATTGATCTCTCTCTCTCTCTCTCTCTCTCTTTCTCTCTCTCTCTCTCTCTCTCAGTAGTCTCAAAACCGGTGTGTCGAATATTTATACTGTAATATTTTCACTGCAAAGCAGATTGTTTAAAGTGAAGTGTTAAAAAGATCTGTTGACTGGCTGTGTGCAGGCATCTGAGGTGATCGAGGGGCTGGAGGGCACTGTGGCCCAGCTGAAGGAGCAGCTTCAGGAGAGTGAGCATCGCAGGCAGAAGCAGATCAGGGTGAGCCTCTCACAGATGTCCCATCCACAATACACTCATCCAAGATGGTCACTGTACATACACACTTACATTCAAAGGAGATACTCACAAGACACATGAAACTCAAAACCTGGTTCCTGTCACCCTATGCTGTGCTGGACATACAGTATGTATTGATGTATTGACGAATAAATGATAATGTTGAGCTCTTATCTAGAGGTACATCTAGAATACATACTTCCATTCTACACTGTGTTTCTGCCTCTTTATGCAGTCCCACACACACAGACATAATAACATTTGTATTTCAGGATCAGGAGACTCAGGCTCAGAAGGAGATGGCTGACTTGCATTTCAATAGCGAAAAGAAGGTACACATACACACATATACATTCTCATTGTCATTCCTTTCAGGTGCGTGTGTTTGTCGTTTGGATGAGGATGGGTTTTAGGGAACTGTCCTCAAAACAGCAAACATCTAATCTCTAGAGCCTCTATTGAATGCCACAGAATGAAAGAGGTCCTCTCTTAGCCTTGTTCCCGGTAATCAGCTTTAAACACAAGAGGCCTAGTTTAAAAGTTGAGATGAAAGTCAGCCCTTTGGCCTCAGTAGTTTAAATCTTCTTTGATTTTGTACCTCTTCCTTGTTCAAAGTAACATTCAACTCATAAAACACATTTTCCCAGAAGCCCTTTATGGAGGAGCCGGGTCCCTCAGAGGGTCAAGTGGGGTAACCCAGTAAAAAAAGAAAGAGGACAAAGGGAGGGAGAGAGAGAGCGAGAGCGGTGACCAATGATTGTCACTGTTGTCTGAGGCGCACTTAACGGCCCTTGGTAATTCACTCACCCCTACTCAGACCTGCGGAGCAGCTCCTCGTCCATTCAAGGTGCTTCAAAGCATCCACGCCGCCATAAAAGTAGCAGGCCCTTAATGAAATGGCCCCTGTCGGACGGGGAGGCCAACACTCAACAAGATCTTGACCCAAACACCTGGCCCCTCCTGCACCAGCCAGCTGCATATTCTGCTTTCAAAGATCATGCCCCCCACACACACACACACACCACCCCCTCCATTCATCATCAAAGTCATAACGAGGGCGGACGCTCCACCCGGTTCTCCCCACGCTCACACATCTGCACCGGGCTGCCACATGTGCACGGCGCATACCTGCACGGGCAGCTCGTTGGCGCGGCTGGTGCGGCAGCTGACCTGTGACCTCCTGCGCACAGGCACCTCCACAGGCCCAATAACATGGAGACGGACGGACGGATGGGGGGTCACCACCTTGTCATCTAACGGGTGGTGGTGTAGGGGCAGGGGGCTGGACAGAGGTGAGGTAAGGTAGTGGAGGAGTCGGAGAGAAGAGAGCGAGGAGAGTTTGGCTCCAGGGAATAGACCCTTTCAAGAGAGTTACATTATCAGCATCATAGTTGGCCCCACATGACTTCCTTTTTAACATTCCAAATGTTATCTTAATGCAGAGGAAGTAGATTGGGAACCAAATAGAATGTTCAAGCATTGTTTTTGTTTTTATTGTTGAAAGGGTCTATAGGTTGGGAATGGGGACGTGGAGGTGATTAGGTGATTGGAGAGGGTGGGGAGTTGGAGGGACATACAGAGAAAGTGTCCCACTTGCTGCTCTCATGCAAGATATTTCAAAGATGCTCAAGATCTGGAGGGTGCTGTGGCCCAATAGGCTACAGCGCCCATACCATGTCCAGGTCCAAGTGCCCACGGGGACCCAGGTTCGAATCCGACCTGCGGTCATATCCTGATCCCGCACTATCTCTCTTTCTCCCACACACGAAATAAAGGCAAAAAGCCCAAAAATATACTTAAAAAAAAGATGCTCTAGTTATCTAGCTGTAAAGGGTCAATGGCCCAGTGCCACACTCAGTGTTGCAATGAGGACACTAAAAACTGTTTGTTGCCCAGGGTGTCATCACAGCCTTATTTAGGTCACCCTCTGCTGTGCTGGAGATATGTATTGATGTATTGGGGTATGAATCATAATTTTGAGCTCTTGTCTAACACACATTCAGAATGTGTGGTTGTTGATGCTTCTGGGTAGAGGAGAGGGAAGAGTCATAGTGTGCCCCCCCCCACCACCACCACCACCTGCTTTCTCACACATAGGTGCGTGGGCTGCAGAGCGAGTTGGACAGAGAACGTGTCGAGGCCAAGAGGAAAGAGGCAGACCTCCAGGAAGCACTCAGGTGAGCTTTTTTACTGTGTGATTTTATCATGGGTGTAGTGCATGGGTAAGTGCTCTAGGGGTAGATTATGTCTTGCACTGTTGGCTTCAAATGGAACATTTGCAGATTCTGCGGCACGTCTCCTCCTCCCTGGGTTTTGTCTCTCCAGTGACCAGTGATTTTGCACTCCCAACTGTTGTGAAGATCAACAGCAACGGTTGCTTCTTCCTCATAATATCCATGCAAAATTAGACAGCTGCAACTCCCTTTTGATTGGAAACATGTCTTCCATCTCAGGATCCTGTCGACGTGAAGGTTGAGTCCTGCGGGGCCACGATTGAGCGACCCCTGGTGGATGCATCAGGTCTGTGGCGGCCGCCGCCTCCATTTTGTGAGACCGCCGGAACGCGGCAGTTAGATGTGGGAGCCGTTAGGAGGGCCCTGCGCAGTGCGGTGTGTTACGGCGCTGCTCTATGAAGGGAGCCTGGTCCCGCGCTGTTATCATGCGCACTGGAGACATCACACGCTTCCCATTAGAGCTCTGCGTATTGTTTGTCTGGCCTTGGCATACCTAGGCGCTCTTTCATGTCTGTTAGTTGGAGAAAGAGCGGAATGGAGCAAGGAAAAGAGGGGGGAGAATTTCCACTTGGCTTTAACTCGTAGCAGCTGTAGCCACGTTTGACACGCTCTTACCACAGGCGTTAAATCATGTTTGAATGCTAAACCTCCTCCTTCTCCCCCTGCCCCACCACCACCACTCTGAGAAACCAACCAAAATCCCCAGAAATTGAGATGACGTCAGCTTTCTGGGTTTGCCCTTGTTTACTATTTGTTCACTCGGATCTTGCCAGAGATGTATACCGTACTCCTCGGGCGAGCTTGAAGTGCCTGGTATGTTGTGATTGCACAGTGTTGAGGACTCTGCCTGCCCTTGTAGAGGTTGTTAATGCTTGGTCGCAAGCCACTGTACGTGCCCATGAGTGGCTGTCAGAATGTCTTTGCACATTAGGGGTTGTATAGATGAAAAGCCAGTCTCATCCCCAGGCCACGCGACTCGAATGCACGTTCAGAAACAACTCTTTGCTTAATAAGACAGTTAGCATCTTTGGTGATAATCCACGGCGAGGGCGCCTCATCCCTATAAATCCTCTCCAAGAAGCGCTGAAGGCTGCAGTCCCAGCATGCATTGGGACCCGGAGAGGGCCAGGGCCCAAGCACATTCCTGGCAGTAATTAATAACACACATTACCACATTACCAGGTCACACTCAGATCAGGGAAGCCCTAATGAGAGCCGAATGTGTTCTGCCCAATTAAACGCCAAGCACACAGATTCCAAACACCCAAATCAAGAAGAGGCAAAGGAAGCTGGAAAAAAACCCTCGTTCTCATTTCTTCAGGGGTTTTCAAAACACAGTCGCTGCCCATGGTTTCCGACTGTGTCAAGATTTAATCTGCAGGCTTAAAGTTTATCGCTGGTAATTCTCCAAGTCTTTTTAGAAGAAAACGGAGCTGTTGAAAGTGTGAGTGTGTAATGTCCGTTCTGCGACAACTGGAGTGAATTAAGGAAATCCTTGTTCAGTTCAGAAAGAATTTGTTACAAATGCAGAGTACATCTCATTTCAAGCACGAGTGGGACACCCCAAGTTATTCATTGATATACATTAGGTCTGTATGCAAAACCTCAGGCTGTTAAACACCTTATGCAGATATACAATTTAAATGATGGTTGCCTTGGTTTACAAACTGTGGTGGCAAATCTCTGTTGGAGGGTGAGACCGGTAAGTGTCAACAGTTGTTAATAGCCAGTCTGATTGCTAACCAGTATAGCCCATGTTGCCCCAGTTCAGTCTGGCACCTGCTTCAGCACCAAAGCACCTCTGACCACGTTTAAAGGCAGTCCAGGACTTCAAAGGCCAGTGGTAGGAGGGAGAGGAAGGGAGAGGGGGAGAGGGAGAGAGTATTAAGTGCGTGCTCCGCCTGATAGGAAAGATATGAGGACTGGTGCAGGAATTGAAATGAGCTGAAACTGCGTAAAGAGGCTGATTGATGTACTTCAAATGTGTGTGTGACTGTGTGTGTCTATCTCTCTCTCTCTGCTGCCTTTCTGACTGCACAGATTAACACAGGACAGCAGCTGGTATGTTGTTTGTGTGAATTCATGATTAATGTGTTGGTTTTTATGTTGGGGGGAGTGGGGGTAAAAAGCCTCCACCCCAAAGCAAAGCAGCTCTTTCACACAGACACACAGACACACACATACAGTACACAGATACACAAACACGTACACACACACACACACACACAACCACAGACACACAAACACAGACACACAAACACAGACACACTCATTCTCCCACCCCCATGTAGATGAACTGTGCCGTATCAATTTGACTTTTATGTTACTATAGCAATGACACAAAGAACCACAAAGCCTCAGGGAAGGGGGGAAAAAAACAACAACCAAAAAAAAGAGCGAAAAAAACACAAAGTCATTTTCTTTCATCCGCTCGCTTCTGATCATCAGAGGCCATTAGCATACGGGGCGAGGGCACTGCATTAGAAGCAGCAGTTCATTAGGGAAAAGCCTCTGCATGCCAAATGCAAGAAGGCATTTTAAAGGTGCAGTTCATTCACTCCCAGAAAAAGGAGCTCTCTCCGTGGCGTCTGAGGGAACGGGGCTGCACTTAAGAGCGTCCACCCATGCGCCTCTCCATCCCCAGCGCCATTTTCTCCTCAGCTCTGCCTTTGTTCTCAGCTGCTGAAACCTCAGTTGCCAAACATCTCGGTGTCTGAAAGAGGAGGCTGCTGTGGAAAAAGAGCAAATAGATGGCTTGAGGGAACATTTAGACATGTGTGCTCCAGGTGTGCTGCTCTGCATTGCATCTACTGTATCTAAGGATGGGTGCCTTCAGAAAAGGGGTGATTGTTGAAGCAGGTTGTGGCAAAATAACAAAATGGCTGCCTGTCCTGGCACTGGAGGGCTAAATACTCATCTGCAGTGTCAGGTAATGCAAAATACATATCCTCTAAAAATGTCTTGATTTAGTCAGCAATGATTTATTTAAAGAGCCAGAGGTATGAGTTTGAAAGGTTTGAATTTTGCATTACCCAGTAGAGCTCCATGTTATACTAACAAATGAGGGGTATGTTAATAGAAAAATATCACTCTGTTTTTTCAAATTAAGGACATCTATGCATGCACTATTAATGAAATGTAAAAATAATTTCATCATAATTAATCAAGCAATATAAAATAATTTATCAAAATCATAGTAAGTCATGTACATTAAGCAAATCTTCTTAGCAGCACGTAAGAGAAGGGATCAGAACACGTCTGCATCATCTCATGCAAGGTTTGTCAAATAAAAAAATCTCTACTTAATTAGCACATGGGCGATCAGAAAATCATATCATTCCTCTAAAGATTGACCAAACAGCCACAGTGTTACTGGCCTAACAAGCAGTGAACCTCTTGAGAATCTCGGTGGGCCGGGTAGATTATTAAAATAAGCTTTCTAATGATTATTTCTGACGTTGCAACAGCCATTAGAGGTTGATGTATGCAGCTACTGTAGATGAACCTTTCCCTTTACACACATACACCCGTATCCCTGTTCACATGCTCATTCAGCTCTGACATACACAGACTCCCAACACACACACACACACACACACACACACACACACAAACACACACATTCAGTCACCTCTGGAGCAGAGCGTAGGCGCGAGCTTTTGACCATGCCAGCCAGCACTGCAGCCCCCGGGGGCAGAGGGGGTAGGTGGAGCGTGTGGGGGCTGAAGGGCACCTCCAGAGCGATCTGACGGCTGCCAGCGTACACTAGCTCCCACCCCCCAAGCCTCCAAGCCTCCGTCCGGGGCAGTCCACTCCACTTACAGCCGCACAGTACAGAGACTACATTTTAATTACACAGTTACCTCTTCACACCACAGGTGTCAAGGTTTCTGAGTTCTCTTTAGTGTGTGGTTTGGGATTTGTAGGAAATGAACAAGACTATGGGTATGGATATGAACATGTTCGGTGCTGACAAACCCTGAAAAGCACAGCATAGTAGATGTAACACATAATTGGTTTATCTCTCAGCGTCACCACCCACATAGATATCCCTGGACATTACAGCCATGGGCAAAGCGTGCGTTTGTTCTGCGTAAGGAAGTCATTGTTCTTTTGTGCTGCCGTTTCCTATGCTGCAGGAGGCAGGTGAGCCTGCAGGCTGAAAGGCTCTGGGCCTCACATCAAGCAGCTCCTGTCCCTGCGGAACCCAGCGGCCCCTAATACACTAATGCAACCCGCAGTTTGGTCATCAGAGAGAACCCTCTCTCCCCTCTCTCTTTCTCTCTCTCTCTTTCTCTCTCTCTCTCTCTCTCTCTCTTTCACTTGGTCTGCCTCTCTTGTACTCTCTCCTTCTGTCACTCTCCTCTCTTTCTCTTTCACTCACTCTCTCGCTCCCTTTCTCAGTCTGTAACTCTCTTTTCCTATCTCTCTTTCTCACACACCCTCTCTCTCTCTCTCTCTCTCTCTCTCTCTTTAACTCCCCCCAGTCTCTCTGTTTTGATTTCTACCCACTGTGACCTTGTTTGATGTGCAGAGATGGGTCCGGCGTGGAAATCAATAAGGCGCGTGCGGTGTGCCCATTTGAAGCTCCTTATCTCCCTTGCACACATTCCTGAGTGGTGGCAGGGAAAGGTGGAAATGCTGGAAGCAGGGGGGAGGATGGGGTTGGGTTGGAAGATGGATGTGGCTTTGAGGCGTAGAGCGTAGTCCTACCAACAGGGCATTCATTCGTTACTATTTCAGACTAACAACTGGCTTTGGGAAGTCCCACTAGCGTGCTAGAGATAGCGTGATGCCCTCATCTTCACGGTTAGTGTTTTCGGGAAGTAACTCTCTGATGGACGAGAGGGTTTTAATGAACCCAGTCTAGTTTCACAATGACCGGCAAATGAGATCCGGTGGTCCTCTGTTCGTCTGTTCTCTTTCAAACAGACAATCGTTAGAGCTTTAAGGAATCTCAGTTATGAGCATAGGTGTGTGGATCAGTTTTCATCTTAACTGGACAGTAAGACCAGGTTGGGCCTTATCTTGGTTGCTCTGTTGATGGTTATTTTTGTTCTTCTTTCTATGTCCGATTCCCCTGTTCATCATTGCATGTGACCATTAAAGATAGAGCACGGCTGGAACATGGTTTGCGGATACAGTTGTGTTGGGATATTTCTTGACCTCTCTGGCTGCCATCTGTTCCTCGGCTGAGCTCGCCGTCTCTCATGTGGCTTAAACTTGCTGACGTTCTTGAAAAGTGCATGTCTGCATATATGTGCAGTGAATACACCCCTCCCTGATACTCCCAGAAAGTCCCCATAGAAGTCCAGTGTTATGGCACACAAAACGCAACTTGCCCATTTATGACAGTGTTAGCTGTTATATATAGCTAGATGACAAGACAAGATTCACTTGAAACTCTGTTGCTAATTGCAGTTGCTAATTAATTTTACAGGAACATTAGTTAAGCTCCACTATTAGTAAAACCCAGTAGTAACCAGCATGGAAACACTGTAGATCGTAGCACATCTCCACATCATCATTTGCTTATCAATAAAAGAAGTAACATGAGAAGGTGTAAACCATTGGTGACCACAAGGAGCTTCAGTAACCCATTAAGGAAGAGCACTGCAGCCTGGATAGGGTTGCTGCACTGATGTGAATGTGATCCCTCCACTTCTGAACCCTGAGAGAACTAGGCAGACCAGTTCCAGCTAAGACGGCCACTTCATACCACATCATCTCAACACCTCGGTTAATTGGATGAGTCATAGTCATCAGCTTACATCAGCAAACGGCTCAACCGCAGGAGTGAAATGATGGGAAGGCAGCAGAGCCAAAGTCACAGTCAGACCGTTTTCACAAAGCTCTTTCAGTACAGAACCCTGCGTCATGTAACCAATAAATACAAGTTAGCAAATTACATATGCGACAACCATCCAGATCATTTGCCACAAAATCAAGTTATATCAAGCTTAATTAGCTGGACGTGCTTCCATTGCAAAGGGGGAAAATTAAGGAAAATTAGACTTTGAGACGTGCATCAGTTGCTGATCAGAATGTCAAGATAGAGATGCACTACAGCTTATGATTAAAGATGCTACCGAGACATTGCAACCCTTGGACGACCCCTAGTCTGGCTGTGTCTGGTGTCCCAGTGTGGAGCCAGGGTCTGTGCAGTGTCAGGGAAAACAGCTTTGATTTAAGGGGTTCCCCGAGCACTGTCACTCGGCATGGCCTTGAGCACGATCCCACCCAAGGTTCCACACACACACACACACACACACACATGCACAGCACAAAACAAAACCCGAAGCCCTGAGTGTGCTTCCTTCACCTCTTGGGGCCTGACGGGAATAAGTCATTCGTCATCAGAAAGCAAAGCCTGCGGAAGGCCCCAACAGCTCTCCCATTGATCTAACCTCAACAATGCGGAGGAAACAGTCCCCTGTATTTGTCTGTTCCCTTTCCCTCTTTGTTTATTTGAGTGTACCATAGATATTTCCAAGGCAGAGTGGCAAGAACGCGAGGGGGGTTTTTGTGAGAGGAACTTCCCCAGCTTTTGTCAGGGTCAACAGATCCAGTGGGTTGCAAGCACACTTCTCCCTTGTTTGATGTCCTGAGGATGTTGCAGGTGGTGGAGTTGGTTTGTTGTAGCCTTTTTTGTAATGTGCCTGGGAAGTCAACTTGCCTAGGCATAAGTCTATACTTGAATCACAACTAGTCATTTCCACTCAACTATGGGATCCAGGTAAACAAAAGTTTACTTTGAATTGTTATTACATTTATTACAATTCTTAGTAAATGGAGATATACGACACACAATTGTCTTGGCTTGATGTTATAGGTGTGAATTGCCTATTTTGTATACAATGTTTAGTAGCAGATTCAATATACAAAGCTATTTTTTACCAAAGCACTTTTGTAAAAGTACACTGCTTATAGGCGCCGACATGAATCCGGCAACACTTTCTCTAACATGGCCACGCACACCAGCGCCAAAATGTTCAACTGAAAAGCATTCGATAAACAATGGATTTTATTGAGTGACGCTGACAAAAAAAAGAACTAAACCGTAATATACAAGCGGTGGCCGTGGAAAGGCTCCGGCGGTGTTGTTTGGGGGTTGTACTGAAAACAGTGGAATCTAACTAATTGGACGTGAAAAGTGTTGGCGCCAATGTGCAGGATGTGCCTCATGTCGGCGCCAGTATGTGGTAGCCTTTAGCAACGTTAACACGCTGGAGAAATGTTTTCTCTACAAACCCCTTTAGTACTTACTTACTAGCGCTTTTAGAGTCTTGCCAGAGACCAAAAGTAAATAAATGAGGTTCAACTTGGGGCTCAAAAAGTGTCCACACTAGATATCATTGTCCTGGTAAACCTTTTTTAATGAGAATCTGGTGGACTCATCAGTGTGACAGTTTTAGAATGGTTTGTGTCAAGAATCTCTATTTGTAACTGAAAACTGAGATTTTTTCCTTCACAGACGTTTGATTAACTGACAATTGAAAGATCTGCCTGGAGTGAGGGAGGAGTTACCTTGCTCTGTGGGATTCACTCTGTAGGAATCAATTGCCTGGTTTTGTAACCTAATGTCAGCCACTAGGGAGGGAGACCATGAGAACCACGTCTGCTGGAGTAGAGTCTAGATTGCACAGTACAACTGCCAATGTATTTATCAGCAGTCAGAATTGCATTTACTCTCATGCCTCTGCAGCCACCTCCACCCCTGCTTCACGTTTCTCCCATCCCCAGTTTCCCCCATTCTTTCTCTTCATCGCTCATCACTTTCTGTCTTTCATTCCTCACCTTACTCTCTCTCTCTCTCTTTCTCTCTCCCTGCCACAGCGTTTTCATCTTTTCTCTCCCCCCCCTCCCTCTCTTTGCTGCTCTGGGTTGCTGTTATTTTTGAACACTTACATGTTTGCATGTCAGTCACTCAGGCCTCAGAGCTGGAATCACTCTTTTAAGAGCACAGGCTGCTCAGGCTCTCTGGGGAACGGGATGAAAAAGACTCTTTTTTTTTTTATATGTTTCTCTCTCTCTCTCTCCTCCCTCTCTCTCTCTCTCTCTCTCTCTCTCTCTCTCTCTCTTTCTCTCTTCCCTTCCTCTCTCCTCTCACTCTCTGCCTCCTATTTTTCTTTTGCAGCCCCTTTTTCAGGGCCTTTGATCGTTGGCTGGCTTCGTTATCATTCCATCAAGATGAGCTCACAGAATGCTGGCCTCAGCCCCAGACTGGAACCCAATGATCTGCACGCATTCCATATGAGTCTGTGTGGTGTGTGCAGGGAACACAATTAACTTTTTGGCCTACCAGTCAAAGTGGTTGGTAGATGAAAAAAAGTTACAGAACAGGCATAGTTTGTTACCTGCCAAGATTAAACAATGTTTTTCATAACATAATTAGCATGTATCAGTACATACGATTAACAGTGTGTAGTGGTCATTTCATAATGCACCACATGTAGAATGGATTTAAGAAAAGACAGTCAATATTTTTAATAGTCATTTACTTAGCCAATACTATCGTATCACCACACAATTCATACCTTTTAAACATCTAACAAATGTGCATATCTGAAAGCGGACTTTCATTATAGAGATAGATAGATAGATAGATAGATACTTTATTGATCCCCAGGGGAAATTCAAGGTCTCAGCAGCATACATACAACACAAACACATTCTTTAACAGCAGAAAGAGTAATTATAATATAAAAACACAAATAAGCAGTAAGGTCAGTAGAAGATAAAGAATATGCTAAATATACTAAAATACAAATTATACTAACACTTAATACAATATATAAAAATATACTAAAATACAAATTACAAAAATACAAATTATACTAACTAACACTTAATCTAAATCGATTCTAAAAACAGTATCCACATAGTGGTGATTAATAAATCAGTTATCATCATTATGGCAGTTATGGTGTTGGGAGAGTTTAGTGAGCTGCTGTACACTAATACTGCCTGAAGAGATGGAACCTGAGCTTTAAAGATTGCCATGGAGTTCTTGTGGGAGTGCAAACTGCCATGGCTCTCTAAAGCCTCAACTTTCACATTTATTCGGGGACACACAGGAGAGATGGTAACGTCTTTGTGCTGTTGGTAGGGGATTTCCCACAGTGGCCAATCAACAACCAAACCTGTTTAACATTACACCACAAGACGCCGGATACAATGGCAATGCGAAAATGCACAGTTGGCTTGGTGGCAGTTGTAGGCGCGCTGCATGTTGTACCCAGGATTCATAACGGCTCTCCATCATGGTACCACATGCGCTGCCAGTAGCCTGAATGCCCAAACTAAAGAACCAAAGCAAAAAAAGCAACCTTCATGCACAAGAAACAACAGCAGACCAGCCCAACCTTCCTTCATCGCTTTTTTCGCTAAATTAGGCCCTCCAGCAGTAGTTTTTGGTGTCCAAGACCCCCCCTCTCCACTCTCAACAAATTCTTTGGTCATTCCTCTTTGTTGCTGTGGCTGTCTATGATCCGATCAGCAATTATAACCAGACAAACTCTTGTGGCGGGCAACCACCAATACCAACAACTTATTCAGTCAATTCTCTTTGTTGCTGTGGACGTTTATGATCCAATCAGCTACATAACCAAACAAAACACTATTCCTTGATACAGGCACCAAAAAATACCAACCAATTCGTCAGTGAAGCCATTTTAACATGAGAACATCAAAGAGACAGACAACTAAAGTATTTATTAAAGATCTGCTCCCATATTTTGCACAGCAGAAAAGCGTAGTAATCACCATCATTGACCTGCCATTACAGAAATCTACACACTGCTAATTTTGTTTCCTGGAGGTGTGTGTTTATGTAGATGTTTTTGTGTGCAAGCATGTAAATATTTTGCTCAGGCTCCACCACACTCTGATTGCCTTACACAACAACCCCCCCACCCCACCCTTACACACACATGCATGCACGCACACACACATACTCATGTAGAGGATGTAACTCTAAATATACTCTGTATGTCCTCTTCCTCTTTTCATGCTCTTTCATGGGGTACTTCCAGCACAGCTAGAGTCCCGTGCGTTCTCTAATCTGTCTGCTGGGGCTGTGTGTCTGCTCTGGTGCGTCAGGCGGCCCAAGGAGAGGAGGAAGTTGCGTGTGGTTCAGGCAAATTTAAAAGGGGAAAAAAAGAATGTGAAAATGAATGGGACGTTTTTCAAAGAGAGGGCTGCGTCATTGAAGGGTGCATCTCCAGCAGTCTGAGCACAACAGAGGGATGGAGGGAGAGGGAAAGAAAGAGCGAGGGAGGGAGAGAGAGGGAGGGAGGGAGAGAGAAAGCAGAGAGGGAGCACCCCAGTGGAGTCCTGCTCTGCTACGTCGAGGCGTCTTGTGGCTTTTGTCAATTTTGGAAAATTGACCCTCCTGTCTGGCTTGTGGCTGGGCGGAAGCACCGTCAACCTCTCCTTAAAGTTTCTCTCTCTCTCTCTCTCTCTCACTCTCTCACTCACTCACTCATTCTCTCTTTCTCTCTCTCTCTCTCTCTCTCTCTCTCTCTTGTGCCTGCTTAGGGATGGGAAGATTTCCTCTGAGGCGAAGGCCCATCTTTAATTTGCAACTTCTCTCCATCCATTTCTCTGACCCCAAAAAAGCACACTATGTCCCACAAGGCGGTGCAGCTTCCCTTGTTGTGCTCTCTCTCTCTCTCTCTCTCTCTCTCTCTCTCTCTCTCTCTCTCTTCCTCTCCCTCACCTCGCTTATTCCTTTCTCTGTCTGGGGTCTCCTTCTCTCCTACAGCCCTTTCATTTCTCATATCTCATCTCTCCTCTGTCCGCAACCGCTAACACGCAAACATACAGGAACACACACAGAGAAGGAGACACTGCCACTTCACCGAGACTCCACACACACACACACACACACACACACACACACACACACACACACACACACAAAGAGAGAGGGAGAGGGAGAGAGAGAGAAGCACACCCTCTCCTTCTATGCCCTTGGTAACTCAGAGATCTGAAGAGGGGTCTGTGGTATTATCAGTAAACAGCACATCCTGTGATGCCACACGGAAGGTCATTGGTGTTGTCTATCCAACACTCTCTGCCAAAAACTGAATAGAGTAACTGATGGTGTCCTGAATGGGAATATAAAGATGTGTGCCTTCTCTCTCCCTCCTCCTCTACTCTCTCACACTCACTTTCTCTTTCTATGAACTGAGTGACTTGCCAAGTTGAGCAATACAAGGCTGCAACATTTGCTGCGAGTTGGAAGAATCCGAAAAGGGCAGAAGAAAGCTTTGCTGCTGTCCTTTGGCTGTTCTCTCTCTCTCCCTCTCTCTCTCTCTCTCTCTCTCTCTCTCTCTCTCTCTCTCTCTCTCTTTCTCTCTCTTTTTCTCTCTCTGTCTGTCTCTCTCTCTTTTCCTTGTGACATTGTTTTTCATTGCTTCAAACTTTTTGTCCCTTTTGTCTTCTCTTTGTGTGTGTCTTCCCATCAGAGCCAAGAGTTTGGTTTTGTGTCAGGGTTTGGCCCTAAAGGCATTCATGCTTTAGATTAATAATTACAGACTACAGAACACTGCAGTGGAAGAAGAAGAAGAAGAAAAAAAAAAAAAAAAAAAAACAATTTCGGGATGTTTTTATGTCAGACATGAGAGAGACCAAAATAACACAGAAGAAAGCCGGGCCGCGTAAGGAAAAGGAGAGAGAGGGGGGAGGAGAAGAAGCGTTCTTTCTTATTCCCTCCTTTTAAAGCTTACTTCCTTTCCTGTTATTTTCCTGTCTGCTGTGTTATTTTGCATATTGTTTTGGCTGCCGGTTTAATGATAATTATGATCAACAATAACAAGCACATGAAGGGGAATGGATGAAGGACGATAAGAGCCGGTGGAGGTTTTTCTGGCGCTGGCACAATAACCGCCTCATTGGCGTCCCCGTCATTGTCTTCTGTACGCTGATGTGTGTAATGAGGAGCCGTTTGAAGCTAAAACCCCCTGTCGTTCACGCTTATATAAATACCTCTCTCTCTCCCCCAAATGGAGGGGGGATGTGTCAACGCTTTAATCCGCAGAGCTGTTTGCTGTCTGCCGTCTTTGGACGTCGGTTTGTAGCGGGGACGTTCTTCACTCGCCCGGGCTTTGTCTGTGGGCCCGCAGTGAGTCCCTGCTGTCAATTAAAAAGAGTCCAGATTACACAAACCAAAGTGTGTGGGTGACATATTTATTTATTGTTGTGTGTGTGTGTTTGTTTTCTTCTTAATCTGGTATCTCTTTTGTATTTGGTGGAGGGGGTGGAGATGGGGGCTTTGTTCTGGAGCTGTCAGTCTTGAGCCCCTCTGCTGTCGACCTGTCTGTCGGTAGACAGCTCTTTCTGCCGCCTTTTTCCCCTCCTATCACTGTCAGACACACAGAGAGAGAAAGAGGAAGAGAGGAAGGGATACACATTGGGGGGTATTGGGAGTATTGTTTGTTGTTGACAGTGTGGGCTGCGTTTGTGTTGTAGCCTGTTTTTTTTTTTTTTTTATAAAGGCCAGCAGTGTGCTACATGACGTGCATGACGGTTGTCACTTGCTCACATGAAATGTCCCCGACCGATCAAAAATGTTCAGGAGGGAGCAATAAAATGGACTGTAACTTGTTTTCTTTCTACTTCCTGATTTTATTTTGTGTGTCACTAGGATTTGTTTCATGCAGACAGAGATTTGGCTTCATTCACCGTGGGTGAAGCTCCTGAAATATAATTTTGTGAGCTATTGCAATCGCATATTTTCCATTTAGTGTCTATAGATGCTCCTATGGGTGTGTATATGAACATGTATTTGTCTGATGTATCTTGGTGGTGTGTGTGTGTGTGTGTGTGTGTGCCTCCAGAGAGAGAGAGGAGCAGCTCAGCCGACTGCGGGAGGCCCAGAGGCAGCAGGCCCAGCAGACTGAGAGCGCAGTGGAGCACTTCAAGAGACAAGTGGAGCTCAGCTCTGAGAAGGCCTACGCAGACATGAGGCAACAGGTCAGAGACACACACACACACACACACACACACACAACACACACACACACACAACACACACAAACACACTCATACACAATCCTGCATGTGGATAAAACAAATACAGATGTCAATAAATGCATATATTTCAAATCAGGTCTCACTCACTCACTCACTAACTCAACCCACAGTTCAAAAACACCACATTCAAAATGTGCCTTTTTGCAACATCTGCATGCACCCACATAGTATGCACATCGCACAATAGGCACCATCCTCGACAGAAAATCATCTGAGAACATTCGCTCGCTGACACAGCAGAATTTTGAAGCGTGTCCCTTGTAAGCTCGAGGTGTGCAGCATTAGTATAGCATTTCATCACACTCACACAAAGGCGCTCATCGGCAAACAGACTTCCTGCTCCGTCTTTACAACCCCAGGGGCCTCCACATCTGTTTCGCCTGACCTCCCAGCGCGTCTCCTCCTTCCGCGGCTCTCATCTGCAGAAGAATGCGTGTCGTCCCGAGCGCGTCGCCGGCCGACCACGGCTCTACGCCAGCGTGACGCTGCACGCAGACCGCTAGAGCCGTCGGCAGAGACTGACTGGTCGTAAATAAGGTGACTCGCTAAGAAAAGAAAAATGAAAAAAAAAAGAAAGAAGGAAAGAGGCGGCCTCCGCACGTGTCTCGCAGACTTCCCAGCGCGGCGAGCCCGAACGTCGAGCCAAAGGAGGCTCCTGCCAGGGATTCAGAGAAAACGACACGCCGCTGTCAGATGCGCGGCCATCTATGCAGGAGGCACGTTCACTTGTCAGCCTCAGAAAGCGCTGTGGACTGGGGAGAGAGATGTAGGCTGGTGTGGCTAGAAGAGCAGCAGATATGGGATGCATTCACTTTTCTCCCACTGGTGTATTTGGCTGAAGGCATGCCCATTATTCACTGCACAATGCACTCTGCACAGACATATTCCTAATATTCTGACATTCCCACCATGCATGCACACATACACACATACACAAACACACAAAAACGCATTCACACGCACACACACACACACACATAGTACACACACCGGACCCACACAAAACACATTCACACACACACACACACACACACACAAACACACAAACACAAACACAAACACAAACACATTCACATGCACACACACACACACTCCTCAGCCTGCCACCTCACTCTAGAGAGCGGAACAGTGCAGCAAATGCACAGCCTTTGATCCAAAGACGGAGCAGATGACTGCAGGCCCCATCACTACTGTGTGTGTGTGTGTGTGTGTGTGTGTGCACAGATGCTACCAGCCCCGGCGACACAAGGCGCCACTGAGACGGGAAGGAGATTCCTTCCTCTCCCTCCTCCTCTTTTTTCTCCTCCTCCTCACCCCTCACCCTCCCATCTCTCTTTTCATCTTCATCCCTCGTTTCCCCACTTCCTGTCCTCCTCCTGTCCCCTTATTTCTGTCTTTCTCTCCTCCCTTTCTTTCATTCCACTCTTCCTCTTGGCCTCTCTCCTCCCACCTCTCTCTGATTCTCTCTCTCTGCTTCTCCCTCTGCGGAGCCCACAGTGGCTTTTCACTCTGCTTTCACACAAAGTGTGACCTGTTCTCATTAGAAACTCATAAACCTTTGTTATAATCAAGAGCATGGAGACTGCTTACATAAGAAGCTGTATGTTATTCTTGCAGAATTCCTGCACAGTTGATTTGTAACCTCATTAGAAGCTTGTTTTGTGGGTTGAGGTCATTATTTTTCTGAACTTTGTGCTACCATGTACCAATTTATAAATGTATTGATAGCTTTTGTCATATATACTGTATGCTATCAAATCAATATGACCATCATAGTATACATACAGTTCATATGAACTGAAATAATGTGGTTTGACAAAAGTTTGGATGAGGAGTTGTTGGAGTGAGTGACTCACACTCTCATAAGAGGGGGGTTTTGACCTTGCTCATCGTACATTTCAACAAGCCTGTTGTCAGTCTGTGTTTTTTTTCTCGCCTCTCCTCTCGGTCAATGATAGTTTGCCTTTCAACCGTGGTGCAATCACAACAAGCTCTTCAGTCGAGAGTCGCCATCATTAACGCTCACTGGCCTGTGTGGGATGCTGCCAACTCTGCTCTCTCTTTCTTTATCTCTCTCTCTCTCTCTCATTTTCCTTCTCTTGCTCCTCTCTCTCTCTCACTCTCTCTTTTATATATACAACAATTGGGTTCTACGGAACTATTTATTTGTTTCTGATTGGCCGAGAGACGTTCCATGAGTTGGAATATCCCTGGACATTTCAACTCAGACTTTGCACAGCTTATAATAAATCACTCCTCGATACAATGCAATACAAAAACCCGTTGGAGAGGGGTCTGGAATGTTGGTTACGTGGAAACCAAGACGCTGTCTATTGAAAATGGAACTATTTTTTGATGCGTAAACACAAAGTGAAACAAAGTCGAAACAAACATTTTTTAAACAATAATGGGGTGTTTTCAGATTATGGAAATAATTCCTTAATAATTCCATATAATTCCAGAATTCCAGAATTCCATAATGTTGCCTGCGCCACTCGGCCTCCGGCCTCGTGGCTACGGCCGAACAACACCCGTGGGAATACCCATTACCAATCCCACTCTCACTGCTAATATATATATATATATATATATATATATATATATATATATATATATATATATATATATATATATATATATATATATATATATATATATATATATATATCTGTCTTAGTCTCTCATCGTCTTTCCCTCTCTCATCTCTGTCTCTTTCTCTCTGACAGATCTCATGCTCATAAACATGTCTGTGGGTAGGTGGTCAGGGGTGTCCATCCTCTCTGACCTTCTGGAGGGTTTCAGCTCATCATGGGAGCTTGCACGTTCCTTCCTATATCATTAACACGCATGCACTCTCTCATTTGCGCTGTCTTGTAGTTGCCTCCTACACTTTTTCCTCAGCTGCTTCGCTTAATCCACCTTTCACTCTTCCACCTACTTCATATGCTCATTCTCTCTCTCTTTTCTCTTTCACTCTGTTTCTTTCTCTTTTAAGTTTTCACCTGCTGTTGCTTTGCCACTGGTGGAATGTACTGAAAACCTGGACTCAGGCGAGGTACAACCAAACTGTGTTGTAGCTAAAAAAGACAGCTCATTATTGTGCTATTTTTATTAGTATTATTTTTTTTTTATTATTAGACATTCAGGTTATTTCCTTTTATTTGCTCCAACAAAATTAACCTAATTTCCTGGATGATGAAGCAGTTGTTATTAATTAATTAGACATTGCTTGTGATTTTATAAAGATAGATACTTTATTGATCCCCAGGGGAAATTCAAGGTCTTCAAGGTCATAAACACGTATTATGAATTAAAGTAGCACAATGTAGGCATCGTCAACGTACTGCGTACCCATCTAGTGCTAAGGGTATACCGAACGTGTCTAGTACTGTAGAAAGGGGTCACATTCCTTTTCAGAACAACAAAGATACATAGTTTAATACCCATAGGGTTCCGAGCATGCATCATTATTGACGAAGCCTCAACTATTATAAGTCTGTGTATCATCAAAATTAGTTTGAAGCCATTTTAAGTTAAAACAGAAGTATGGTTGCCCTGACCTCACTTGGATGGAGATTAGAATCAGGATCGGCGTTAGGTAAGGTTAGTAATATGTCATTATATGCTATTACATTCGAAGTGTGCAGCAGAACGTGATAAGAACACATATTGGGGGATGTCTTTGTGATTGTTTGAGTTATTGTAGTGAATAATGGATTTCCCTTTCCTCTTTTTAGATGGAGAAGGTGGAGGCTGATCTGAACCAGTCCAAAGCAGTCCGAGAGGCGCAGGCCAAAGAGTTCGGCTATCAGCTGGAGGAGCTCAAGCAGCGAAATGAACAGCAGGTCAGTACCGCCTGTGTACCCGTATTGCATGTGTCAGTCTGTCCGTCTATTTGACAGGCTTATCTGCCCCGTGCTGTTATAATCAGTTGTATACATGCATAGCCCCTTTTTTCTCAGAGTATGACAACTGTAAGACAACTGTGATTTTTATTTATTGAGACAAGTGTTTGAGAGCATAAGGCAGTCTGATTTCAGTGCCTCACATCTGTGTGGTGGTGGATATGGCCAATTATCTCTGATTGTATGCCCATAAGGATATACTATTGGCCAGCCACATAATCATATGGATTCTAATCCTCATTTGATGCCATCATATCGCCTTTCCATCGCTTCCTACTGATTGGAAATCTAAAAGTCATTTTGTTCAATTTAAATCCCTCTGGTTGATAAAGAATCGTTCTCTTTTGTGTTGACTTCAATTAAACCGTTGAAATGCCCGTCAACTGATCCATCTGATAAGGCAGGAGAACGCGTCTCTACCCACCGAGCCTCTTAATTACTGTTCTCATGGTACAGTCTGTGAAAATCTTGCATATTTTCTAGAAAGGAGAAACCCATTTCTATGGAGCGTTGCTCATTTGTTCACATGTCATCCATAGAAATGGGCACATAACCTGAGATCTCTATCTGGGCCCCATTGATAGAGATAGATAGATAGATAGATACTTTATTGATCCCCAGGGGATATTCAAGAAAATATCCCATTGGTGATATCCTTTGGGCTACGAGTTGTCCATAAAATGTAGAGTATGTTTAAATGGCAGGGTGCCATTATTGTGTACAATACACACTGTTGTTTCTGTAATATTTGCCTCCAAATGCATCACAGCTTCCCGTTCCACATTCATAGCCACCCCATCCATTTAGCAAAGGATGAAAGACACCAGCCATGTGGATTGTGGCAAATTCTTTTGAAGGATTAGATTGAGTGTAGTTTTCATCCATGCTTACGGATTGCGATAATGAAGAATGCAGCATGGCAGATCAGTTTGCAGAGTGGATAATTCTGCCAACTGAGTGCCAATTAAGTTTTCAAATTGTTTTTCTGTCCTTGGACTGGATTTTCAGCCACACATAGTTTGTTTACAGATAAGAAGGCGTAATAATGTACAAGTACATTCATATTTCTTTCCATACGTGCTGGAGGCATATGATCATAATATCCCAGTCAGCAACCAAAGGCACAAGTGTCTCATAATAGCTGAGTGTTGTATACCCAGAAGCAGAAGCACTTCTAAGGCTGATTTTAAATGTAATTATTGTAAATTGAATAGATTAAAACATGTCTAAAACTAGCTGTCTACATAGCTAAACATGTAGACAGCTAGTAGCCAGCAGACTTGTTTTTATCAACACCAACAGCCATATAGTTGGAACTGATAAAAGCTACCTGCCATGCTAATTGGTAAATTTGGCAATATATTTACTGATGTTGAGCTGTAAAAGTCTTAACTCTTCACTGGACTTTTGACCCAACAAACCTGTGGGTTGTATAGTATAGCATAGCTTAGTGTAGTCTGTAAATTAAGTGACCCAACAAACCCTTCTCTCCATGAAGGCATTTTCAATTTTGCTGTTACATTAGTCGGTAGTGTGAAGAAAAAAAATCCCTCATATCAATAAGTTGGAACTTGTTTGATTTGACTGACATGAACAGTGTCTTTGTATTTTGGCACGTACATTGATCAAAGGGGCTGTGTAAGTAATTTTTTGAGTACCCATTGAAATCCACCATTACAATGAAGAACACAGGGTGAAGAGCTCCAGATAAAGAATTAAATAAAAAATTTGTTTTGTGTCTTCCACAAGAGTGGAAGCAAAGTCTACTAGAAGGTCAGGTTCAGCCATTCTTCTGGACACAAAGGGGTCATGAGCCAGACATCAACGCCAGGGTCACCCGGAGACCAGCCTTTAAATGAGCAGCTTGTTGCCTAGTGACCCTGCTGCCACTGTGACATCATGCCAGGCTCCCAGCTCTTTTCATTCTGAAGAGAGGTTAGAGGTCACAGGCAGATATGGGGGTGCTCAGCATTAGAACATGCAGATATCCAACCGAGGGTCCAAATTCTCTCTCTCTCTCTCTCTCTCTCTCTCTCTCTCTCTCCCCAGCTCTCTCTTGCTCCCTCACACACACATTGCAGACTCCCTCCCTGTCCCTCTCATGGCTCTTAGTTCACTCACACTCACACAAAAGAGCCTGTCATCCCTCCTGTACTTGAAGAAGCAGAGAAAAAGACCTCAAACAAACCTCCCGCTCTCTCTCTCTACACACACATACACACACACCCTCACCCCTGCGGAGTTCATGCTGCCCCTCTCCTTCTGCTCATTTTTTCTCATTCTTTCATCCCTACTCTGTCTCTCTCTCTGTCTTTTTCTCGCTTTCACTCACCAGTCTGTGCTCCCTCCCTCTGTGATGATTGTATCCCAGCCCAGCACTGACATTCCCATTGCTGCCCTGTCGCTTTAAGATGTCTGCCACCCCATAAGCTCTCACTACTGGTGTTGCTCTGACGCCACCGAACTCATGCTGTTTCCATTGCTCTCCTCTCCCTCTCACTACAGCATCCCTTCTTTCCAGTGTCAATCTGCATTAATGGGGACCTGTTCTGCCAACACGGACTTCACATACATACACCAATAGTGATCATTTTCAAAAAAAATCACGGCACTATGGGAATGTGATCACGTAAGTTACGCTTAAGGTTTTTCTGAGAGATGAGCGGCTTCGTGGGAATTGGTAGGTGGGGCTGAGAAATCGCTTGTGGCTAACTTGAGCTAGGTTGGTTAGCTGTTCGCACTGTCGTCAAGACTCAAGTAGAGTACTGCGAAGACAAGTCAGGAGTCCAGAAATTTATTCACTCAAATTTGTAAACGGCTGTCATAAAAAGTGGGTGGAGTTAGTCGATCTACCCACAAATCACCGCTGACTGCTTGAAGTGTCATTATTACTGTTCTCTGTGTTCGCACATGCTTCCTTTGGTCAGTGCAGAGGCAGCACGCAAGCGTGACCAATAGAAATGGTCTTGTACAGCTTTAACACAGTTAAGGCTAGGGCCAGGGTTTCCTAACCTGCTGCATTTGCAACATTCTGAGAGTGCTAGCTTTTCCTAATGGCTAACCTGGATATTTGTTTTTACTCGAGCACACGTTCCCTTTTTTTGCTCCTGGCAACCTTCGACGTGAAGAAAACCCTCCGATTTCAGACCTCGGCGCATCTGCCATCAAACTGAAGGGTGGGAAAGGGGGAAACCATGCCTCCCCGGCATATTTTTGGCCAGCGTTCCCTTCATGGCCTTCTCTTGCATCTCTCTGGGGTATGTCTGGCTTCCTGAAGGACCTCCCTATTCACCACCTGCTCTGAATAGCCACCAGAGCAGCCTCTTGCTGTCAGGCCCAGGTAGGGTGCCACCACGAGCATTGTAGTGGGATTAGCATCAAAGTGGCAGAGGACCGGGCCCTGCCGAGCCGGCTGGTGGGGGGTGTGGTGGGGGTGGTGGTTTGGGGGACCGGTGGAGGTCAGCAAACCCTGCCTGCAAAGAGGGGCGACTGAGGGGGCAGTGCAGGGAGTGGGAGCCCTGGGAAAACGGCTATGGCTCGATCTCATCACCAGCCCTGAGAGTGTGGAGCACAGCAGGCAGAAAGACAGCGGGAGAGAAGGACAAACTCTTTTCGCCTTTTGTTTGTTCATTTCTGTGTTTCTGTTTTTATCTTCTTTCTCCTTTTCTTGCTCTTTTTGTTCATTTACGGTCGCTTTTGTGGATTACAGTTCAGTTAGGGAGAGAGGTAGCGGTTTATAGTTTTTTTGTTGTTGTTTCTTTCAGTATTTTTTTGTATTTCAAAGTTTACGTTCATTGTAATGTCATTTTCAAACATACGAATCGCAAAAAGTATGGATGTTAGTCATTTTTGAGTAGAGAAAGATAGATCTCTGTTACGCTAAATCATGAAGGCAAGTGTATGTTTTGAAGTATCTGTATTTTAGAGCATTTTGGTATCTCTTCGATTTCAGGTATAGCACACGTTGTCACATTTTGACGTTTTATATTATATCATATTGAAGTCAAGAATGCCGTTGTCATTAAAGTTACATGTTTTTCTCCAGTGGGGTAAAATATGTAGTAGCGAATATTTTCCACTATTCCAGCTGTATAGCTTCATAGCAGCAGTGGGAGGGACGACTCGTGCGCCCCTCTTAGCTGGCCTAGTCCATCCTGGTCTTTTAGGATGGCAGCATTGGCGAGTGGACAGCTGCTAGCGAGAGGGAGAAGCGTACAGTCATCATGAACAGAAACAGTGGGGAGGGGAGGAACAGCATGAGGTCATTGTGATGTAAAAGCGTAATATCAAGATCTTGTTATGTTGTGAGGCGGAGAAATAATAAAAGAGAGGGGAAAAAAACTTTTTTTTTCCTGCTGTGCTTTGGACAAGTTGTCATGACGACAGGGATGTTCTGTCTGATGAAGTCTTGTTGCCTCCTTTTTGTCCAATCAGATGGTGGAGCTGAGACTGCAGCACGAGCAGGAGAGGACGCACGTCCTCCAGCAGCATAATGCCGAGAAGGACAGCTTGGTCCAAGAGCACCAGCGGGAGATCCAGAGTCTGGAGGAGCAGGCACGGGCCGCCGTGACCCAGTACCAACGCAGCACACAGGAATGGAGGAAGCGCGACGGACAGGTAGGGGATCGCGACAGCACGTACGCTTTTTCGCTTTGACGACTTTTGTCGGTAACAATATTTGTATTGTTATATTTGTATCGCTTTTTGAACGCTCTGAAATGAATTCTCACACGTAAGTGTTTGAGTTATTTTCTTATATTTGAATTAAAAAGATTTTTAAGAACTTTTTTCCTCACGGAAACAAAAAGCGTTATTTCTTTACCGCGCAGTACGTTTGGACAAAACTCTGAAATGTCATTTCGCGTCAAAGAAATTCTTAACAGTGGAAACTTTTTTTGTATCTTTTTTTTTTTTTTTCTTTTAAAAATCTTTTCTCACATTTCATTTTGTCTCAGTGGGGTATAGCACTAGAGCTGAAAAGCCCCAGATGCTGAAAGGGCAGGTTACCACAGGAGAGCGAGCGCCGAGCAATTCTGGCCTTTTATTCCCCTCCCTGGGTTGCATTTCTCTTTTCTTTGGCCCCCGTTGTTGGGCTGGGGCAGGGGCAGGGGCTGAGCCGTGTGCCCACACCCTGATGCTCCAGCACTGGGGATCGGCGGTGGGGCCCCGGGCTGCCGGACTCGGCTGGATAAGCTCTCCGCTCTGCAGGTAGTCGTCGCCTGCCGCAGCTTCGTCGCCAGTTAGTACGCTGCTCCTGCCGCAAGCCCTTCCGCGTATACAGTGATGAATTACAACTGTCCCAATTTTGCAAAAAGAAAAAAAAAAGAATATCAATTTAGATCACTCTTGCCCCTTCTCTCTTCTTTTTGTCTCTTTTTGTCTATTGCCTGTTCCGCCAAATCCCCTTTTTACTTCACCTCCACTGGAATCGCATTCAGTCTGGCTGCTGGTGGGGTCTCAGTGGGAAGCCGCTTGACAGGCTAGCCCCCAACTGTGGGTGGATTTGACTCTTCAAACCCCAAATGAAATGTAAATTGTCGGCATAGCGGGAAAGGGGTCTGCTGGTGCTTCGCTTGAGAAGCAAGCCTAGCCGCTGTAGCTCTTGTACCATGGGGCATATACATGTGTCAGGTAGCACATACCCTAAAGCAGGTCAACCATCACCTTCTGCCACCATCGTAGGTGTATTAGGATCCAGTTAGGCATTGTGTAAAGTAATTTGTATATCTAAGTCTATAATGATTTCTAAGTTTATAATGATTACATGACTAGTGCCATGTTAAGAGTAATAATTATGTTTATAATGTGGTTATTGATTTCTAATAATTAAGCAAACTGTTTACATAAAACCTTTTTTTTTTTCAAAGTTCTGCCATTTCAGTACAGTGGCTTAAGTAAAAGTAAAAGATGAAGGCTTTGATGTTTTTGACATATATGTTGGATTAAATGAGTATGGATCACAAATTGAGCCTCTCTACCAAACCCTACAGACTGGCTTGTTCGCTCTGTCCAGCGTATATGAAGTGGCTGAACAACAGGAGTCCGTGCTGGCCCGCCACTATCACAACGTCTAGTCTTCCATCACGTCTGGAGAAACACAAATGAGCAACTTGCCTTTTCTCCTGGGAGCTCTGTCTGTGGTTTGGCTACTGTGGATTTCAGCTTGGAATTGGACTGATGATGTGATTGCAGTCAATCAACCACTGAACCGTAACACCCCCTCGCTCCATGAGGGTGAGAAGTGCAGGAAGCACTACAGCTGGAAGCCTCCCCTCCCACACAGACCCAACATGAGAGGTTGCCCTGTCCATCATTGCACAAGACTGAATGCTGCATGGAATAATTTCTGATGTTACTTAGCTTCAAAAGGCAAGGAATTCCTTTTAACCTAGACCCACGTTCAAAACAAGGCAGTGATCATCCATTCTGTGTTTTGGTAAAAAAAGAAGGCGCTAACTGTGTGTGTGTGTGTGTGTGTGTGTGTGTGTGTGTGTGTGTGTGTGTGTGTGTGTGTGTGTGTGTGTGTGTGTGTGTGTGTGTGTGTGTGTGTGTGTGTGTGAGAAAGAGAGGCTGAGCTCAGGATGGGTGTAGGAAAAACAAAGAAGAGAGAACAGAACTCTCCACACCAAGCACATTTTAAAAGTCAAGGCAGTATCAAAACTCCAGGATTGAAACCAGTTTCATCATATTTTGATGGAGCCAGATCAGAGCCTCTGTCTGCCTTGATGCACCTCAAACTGAGTTTGACAGTTGAGATGGAGTTTGTGAGGCCAAAGGGGAGGGCACGTCTGAAGCCTCCTACCTGGACACAGAAATCATCCAAGCCCTGGACTTTGCGAGATAAGACAGCCCAGAAGTGCACTTCTGGACACTCTGACATAAACCTAATTTCTCCCCTTCCGTGAAGTGGAGGGAGAAGCAGTCGAGCATGAGGAAGGCTCTCAAAGGTAGAAGTCAGCTGGTTTTCTGGAGAGGGTTTCTGGGCCACGAGTGGGAAGAAAAAGGTCAGTAACCCTGGCCAGCCACCTCCTGCATGTGCTCAGTGGAGGAGTTGGAAGCGGTTGATACAAGCAATATTTATTTATATACTTGAAAGAAGGCTTTGGACAAAAGGGTTGGAAAGGAGGTTGGCCGCTGGCTTCTCGCTTGGAGATGTTGGGGAAAAAAAGGGTGCTCTGTAGAGGGAGAGCATGCAAGGTTTGCGGATGTCCATCTCTCTCACACACACACACACACACACACACACACACATACACACGCACATAAACAGACAGACACATTGAAGATGAGTCACTCTGGACTCATCCCGTTGATGTGGTCAGCTAGCCTAGCGGGAGATCAAGCCGTAGCGGATGGCGCTGGATGAGGAGGCGGCAAGTGAGCTGCGTGGTGCCCACCCATCCAAACGCACAGGGCCCTTTTGTTCTCGGGGCTCCAGGCTTTGTTTTTGTCTGCGTGCATCGGCCCTCCTTCCACACCGACGGCAGCCTGCCCTCGCACCCGAGCCAAGGAGCTCAGCTGTTGCACGTGACAGGACAGTGCTCCTCTTTGTTCTCCGGCGAGGAGGACGGACCAAAACATACCTGCGCCCCTCTGGTTTAGCAAGCACCGTCTTCCCGCTATCGCAGTGTTGGCCAAGTGGCTCCATTTGTTTTATCCTTGACCTTGTTTTCCTTTCTCCCTGACTATCTGACTATGCAGACGTTAGCCATTGTGGGATAGTGTTTCTGGAGCTACAGCTGTGATATCTGTTTCCAGCCGTTATTCCGGGCAGTGCAGAGCTTTTATTGATTGCCGTCTTTAGTTTCTGCAGTTATTATTGAACACACACAAAGGGAAGCAGTCTGAATCAGATTCTCAAGGATCAAGTCTGGAATGGATGTTTTTTTTCTCTCTCTCCCTGAACCTAAAGCTGCTGTTTGTTTTTCTTTTTTTTCTGTTGAGGGGGCAGTTGAAGGGGGTGGGGGGTAGTTACCATCCCTTAGGCTCAACCCCCTGCATGGGTACTGTGTGAAGATGAAAGGGATAATGGGCGAGGGTGGTGTCGGCGGTCCACACTGGAGGTCTCTCTCTCTCCTTCGACCCTGGCTGGCTCTTTATAAAGAGATTCGACCATTAGATACTCTGTAGTTCGCCTTAAAACAACAGCTCATTCAAAGATTTAAAAGGATTCAAAAGATGCAGTGGTTTTCCTCTGTGTTGTCCTTTGTAGATATTTTGAGCTATTTGCACTGGCTCTGTGTCTGACCCAAGTGATGGGGCTTCCCTCTGCAACTGTTCCTCCTTTAACTCACACTAGAATGGAAGCATGTGGAAGAATGGAAGATGTGTTTATTTTTGTACTCTCTTAGCCTCTGTAAAGTCAGTATGTTTGCATGGATGCAATAGCCTGGTTAAGGTCACAAGTTCAACTAAGAAACTAGACCAAACTAAGATGTCTATAGAGTTGTTTAAATAAATAGTCAATGTAAACTGACATATTTGACTAGACAACAATGCGTTGTCTTATAGGAAGAGCAACAGAAATGGGATAGAAACCCTGATCGTGGGTCTGGAGAGATCTAAGCATACACATTTGTTTTTCAGTTAATATGGGTGTGACCAAATTCACCCTGAATCACAAGTGTTAATGTAGTAGAGTTTAGTCTGATTCTGTCGTGGATGGGCTGATATCAGATAAGTGGTTTGCACTGTGAAGGTAAACATAGTCAGTGTTTCAGATATGTTGTTTCATGTTTTTTCCCTACCGCCTGAATGCTGAAACATAGTAATGCTGTTTGCAGTGTCATCCTGTATGGAGGAGATGTAAGCTATTTTATATGCTGCCACTCAAATCTCCAGTATGACATTTTCTATTCTCCAACTTCATTTGAAATTTAGTTCTTTCTTTATCCTTCGACCACTTGATTTTTCTCTTTTATCTTTGATGAATTTTGTATTTTCCTAACTAATATATCAGAGATCAAACAGCATGGTGGAGAATCAGAGATCCTCAGACCCTCCCCCCCTCCTCCACCCTCTCTTTGCTGCTGTGATTGGCAAATTAATGACGTTGTCAAACTCAAATCTCTGGGTAAGAGATTAGTGGCCAGTGAAGCAGAAGTTGTGGCATGACGGTACGAGAGTGAAGCAGGCTGTAATCAGAGCCCCTTGGCTCTGATGCACAGGGCACAGGCCGGAGGAATCTGTGAGCCATGTCTCCAGTAAGCGGATTGTCCCAACCACAGCTTCTCATGCTAGACATGACAAACTGTTTCTGTCAGTACTTTGCTGTGACGTGCACAATTCTGACGCACCAGCACTCATTGCATGGATACAGAAGATGGAGTACCTGGAACCTGTAAAAAGGATGTCGAAACAAGTAGTGAAAGAAATTCGACTGTAGTTCGACTGGCTCTATGACTAAAATGTGAGTTGTTTGTGTAACACACTGTTTGGTTCCAAGTCTTTGTGTCGACTTTTGCTCTTTTTCTAGGCTTTGACCATCAACATTTGTTTGGTGTTGCTGAGTCTACTTTTAGTCCTGTTGACAAAAAAAATGCATAATGTGTTTGACCCTAAGCGGGGGGAAAAAAGTGGAGGAAGAGAAAAAGAAAAAAGCTTCCTCAAACCACTGCCTCTCCACGGCCCATTGTTTCAATCAGAGCTGAGCCTTTCATGTGGGACAGAAATGGCGTGTCAGACCACGGCTGTCCACAGACCCAGCTGTGCTCGGCAGAGGGGATTTATGTGTTGATGAGGTTGGAACTCAATAAAGGCAGCACAGTTCAGTGGGGGAAGAAAGCGTCAAGCTTTTTCGCTCCCTGCACCAACTTCCCCCAACCTCACTCAAATGCCAATATTTCCATCGGTCTTATGAAGCAAATGGCTCAGAGTGTTTGGCCTGAAAACATCCACCCAACTGCCCCCCCCCCCCCCAATCCTCTCACCAAGTACACCACCACCACCCCACCCATCCCTTAAAGAGATGCTAATGAGCTGTGCGAGAGCTGATACCAGGCCTCGGCTGCGGCTCTTTCATGTGTGGGCACCGGCAGGGCCTTTCATGCCGCACTGGGCTAGAACACAGACAGAGAGAGAGGGAGGGAGGAACGTGCCACAAGATATGCGGCTGCCGCCAGCTATTAGCATTCCCCATGCCATGTGTGTCACTGCAGCGAGTGCAGTCGCTGGCACTCTGGCTGTGGATTTGCTTGTTTGCATAGTGGGCTGTTTATGTGTTTGCTACTTCATAATACCCAAGATCTATTCAAGCACAAACAGGTATCACATCAGGTTACGTTTGTATTTGGTCTTACTTCTTGATAAGACCGTGATCATGATTATTTATTGTAGCGGGCATGATGGGTCTTAGTTATTTGTATTTAGCTGTGGTCAGAAGTGATGGTTTCTTGGTGTTTTACTGTATGCCCCCAACATTGTCTTCAAGGCAGCGCTGCCTGGAAGGCGCTAGGGTTAGGCATGGGTTAAGGTTAGGGTTGGGGTTAGGTTAAGGATTAGGTGCCTTTAAGTCGACTGTGGCAGCGCTGCCTGGAAGACAACATTGGGGGCATAAAACACCATCAAGCGAAGTGATGTGTGGTGCTTGAGGCTTCTACTCTTGGCAAGCAACACAGGCATGGTCAATGCTACCTTCCATCTACAACGCCTAAGGATTACCCAACGCTGACGAGCCCTTGAACAAAGTTTGGATTTTACATCATGTGTTGCACTGTATAAGACCAAACCCTACATCCCATGTCCGTGGAAACATGGACGGATTATGAACTTTCGGGCCCCTGGGCCCAGATGTATTAAGGGCCCCCCACTAATTGTCGCATATGTGGAAGGGAGGTTTGGGTGTCCTCCCTCAGAAATGTTTTAATTTGTTTGATGTGATTTCCTGTATTCTGGTGCATTTTGGGGATGGCCAATACTAAATTCATTCAGATTCATAGCCTACATTCTGATGTGTTGATATTGATTTCATGCAAAGGCTTGGGCTTCAGGGCCCCCTGACCCCTTGGGCCCCCGGGCCTGGTAGGCCTGTGCAGTAATCCATCTCTGCGTGGAAATAAGCTGAAATTGATTATGTCAAAGCACACCAGAAAGTTCAGTGTTGTTATGTTAAGGCTCTCAATCAGAGCCTGAATATCTCCTCTTCTCTCAATTTCAACTCTAAATTATCTGGGCAAATGTAGAAGGTCAAAGCAGATGGAAGGGTGTGCATTACATTCAAACACCAAGCACAGCACAGAAGAGACTTTAAGATCAAATAGCCTTTAGCCACTGGCCAACAGACAAGAGTCTGCTTGAGACCTGTATAAGTATCACCAGTGAAGCACTCACCACTCACTCCTCTCATTAGAAAAAACCTTCTCTAGTAGCTCTGAGGACATCTCGTAGGTCATCTCAGATCTGAGACGCTGGGGGTGCTGGTGAATCCCACTCTGCTGTCATAAGATTGGCTGCTCTCCAGGTGCTCATGCAGTCTGTCCTGCAAGTGAAGCTGATGAGGATGATTGCTGGAGTGGTTTCCTGCTGGCTTCTTTCCACTGGATTTGCATTCAGAACTTGTGGTGTGCATAGAGGCGGGACGAGGAGTCCAACACAACCTGATTTCATCCTCTGTCAAGATTCCAAGAAGTAATTCAGTAATTCATGAAAAAAAAAAGATTTTTTCTTCTTCACATAAATCAAAAAGGGACTACAGTGTACTGCCCATATATGTGTGCTCTAGCTGTGTCTGTCAACCATACCCTCAAGCCCAGCATCCTCATGCCTCGTGCATTCTGTGTACCCTGTCACTACTGCGCCGTGGTTGCACACGTGTGTAGATAGATAGATAGATAGATACTTTATTGATCCCCAAGGGGATATTCAAGGGTCTCAGTAGTATACAGACATCACACACAACATGCACTTACAGCAGAAATGGTAATAAGTATAAACATATAACTAAACTCCACTGTACAATAAAGACAGTAGAAGATAAGAAAGATAAGAAAACTAACAAAACTAAATACTAAATAAACTATATAAATTAAATTAAGAAAGTCCAGTGTGCTTGAGGGTGATCAAGTGTATTCACACCAGTAACTTCTCTGATGCAGGACTGCTGAGGAGCTGCTGCTATCTTTTGTTGTTTCTTTTCACAGGACCACTTCTGACTAGGGCTGTCACTTTACATTCGAAAATCGATTGCACAATCGATTGGACCAACCAACACAAGTTTCGAAAACTCAAATAGGGAATCGATTTTAATCATATATGTACACTATTCATTTTAAACGAATTAAACAAATAAAAAAGATAGATGTAACAAAACTCACAAACAAGCAGAAAAATAAAATAAACAATTCCGAAGTGCAGTAAGCATTGCGAAAGCTAAAAAGAAAATTCCCACCAATTTTACGCACCGGAAACAGCTGTTTCAATCGGCTGCTGTGTTGCTCGTGTTTTGCCAAAAAATGGAGGACAACGCGATCAACCTGTGCGACATGAGAGACGAGTGATAGGCCCTAATAACTTGAGGAATTCGATGTGGAAGCACTTCGGGGTTTGGGTATATCAAACTATGGAGTTCTACATAGGCGAAATTTGTTTGACATTTCTAATCGTAAACACAGACACAGCTACGTTAAAGCCTGCTGTAATGATTTTCACTGATATTATGGCAGTCCACTCTGCTTATTGTTTTTTGAGAATGTTGCACTCCTGTTTGTCATTGTGCACGAAACTTCTCGCCAATAAATCATCAGAAATATTGCTGGCTTGTGCGTCTACAAGCGCCCTCTTTACGTTCGTCCTAATGCCTGTTAGTTGTTTGTGGATTGGCCTATATTTGGCGTTTAAAATGGAAACGTCTTTAGACATGAAAAATCGATTTTACAATCGATTCAATGAACACTTATGTCTCAAAAATCGAACAGGATTTTTTCACAAAAGTGACAGCCCTACTTCTGACACACTTGCCTCTTGCGTCAAAAATAGCCACCTCCTTTGTTCTCTAGCTGGCTATATTAGCATCACTGGAAATGAGGACTACCCTCAATGAACTTCCAAGAATAAATAAAGGTTGAATGAATGAATGAATGTCTTGTGGTTTCAGTGCCTGAGACACACGTCTCACGGAGGCAGTTTGAAAGCTCTAACCTTTGAACATGGGCACCGAAACGAGAACGAGCAGATAACACAGCCGTACCCATACTGTACCCATACACCATGCATCTGGTGTGAACGAGGCATTATAGGTCTGATGGCATTTTCACAATTCTTGACAGCAGATGGTAAACTGTGTCCCACTCTAGCCCTCTTCCGGCTTTAGGACTCCTCAAATGTCTAAGACAATTCATTATGTTGGATCTACTTGTGATTATTGGTCATTGTATTGGACCTACTTGTGATTACTGGTCATTGTGCTGGATCTACTTGTGATTACTGGTCATTGTATTGGATTTACTTGTGATTATTTGTCATTGTATTGGATCTACTTGTGATTACTTGTCATTGTGTTGGATATCCTTTTGATTACTGGTCATTATGGATCACTAAGGGCCTTATAACAAGTGACAAATCTACATTCTGGCCTACAGTACCCAGACATGAGGACACCGTTCACAGGGAACCTGTAGGAGATCTTACTGTAAATGCACTACCCTATCTCAAACTGAGCCACTGCTCCTGTGCATACAGTGACTGAATGTACACAGAGAATGTGCTAATGGACTGATCCAAGTGTATTATGTTGTTTGCCATCTGGCTTAGTTTGGTTTCTTGCAAACATCAAAAGACTATTTTATTTCAGTAATAGCTCTGTAGGATTGGCGTGGCTTAATTTTTCCCTTTGATGCAATTCCTTCCAAATTGTTTTTCTTTCTTGATTTGGTTTACCGTCTGTTTTGGTATTAATGTTGCATCGGGGAAGCTAAGAGATCTGAGGCTTCCAGCATCAAGCTAATTAGCTTAATTCTTTAATTATAAACAGACAGCACACACCTGGCTAGACAACAGCAGAACAGAGTATCCCTTTCATTTGTGGTATAGTTCTGTACAATGAAGAATTAGTCCCCTTCGTCCGGTTGAAGAGTGTGTTATAGATGGAACTTCCTAGGGGCTAGTAGAGTAGCAGGCAGTGATGCTCTCTGGGCCTCTTGGTGTGGGGGGGCCCTCCACCGCTCCACTAGAGAGAGAGAGAGAGAGAGAGAGAGAGTCAGGAGAGGCAGAGTAGGAGGTGGAGAGTGAGAATGAGAGAGAGTTTGTGACTAAGTGTTTGTATGACATGCCTTTGAAGTGTTGCTGCTGCTTCTTCTGCTGCTGGTGAATTACCCCAAGTGCCTGCCACTGAGAGAGTTTGTTTCCTGTCTGACTGCCACTAGAGGCCCCGATAGACAGCCCAGGCCGCCTACCCTCATTTGCCCTGGGATCAGAGGAAGGCAGAGCACTCCCTGGCACTCAGGAGCCCTGAGCTCTGTGCCACTGGTCTGGGATCAGCCGTGACATGCCTCGAGTCAGCACCCATCAGGCTGCAGATCATACGTTTTTCTATGTCAGCGTGTCCTGCATTGAATACTCT
>NC_063194.1:19882462-19884962 GCF_017589495.1 Alosa alosa
AGCAGCAGCTGATCGAGCTGGGGCTGCTGCGCGAGGAGGAGCGCCAGCGCGCCGCCCGGGACCAGGAGGCCGCCGTCAAGCGCCTCCGCGCCGAGATGGAGCGCGTACGCCAGGACCTGGAGCGCAGCCACGCCGCCGAGAGGGAGCTGGCGCTGGAGAAGGTGTGTATGGGAAGGTGGCGGGGAACGGGATCGCACCAAATGTGTGTGTGTGTGTGTGTGTGTGTGTGTGTGTGTGTGGGTGGGGAGGGGGGGTAAGGGTAACCAGCTCGTTTCTGATGATACCGCTCCCGGTACCGAGGTGAGTGCATGTTTGGCTGAGACCTCTTCAAGGTGGTGCATGGTGGAATCGGCATGGAGGGAGGAATCTTCACGCACTGTTTTCTCCCGTCAGAGGTTGACTTGTCTTCATACCGGTACTGTGTGTGTGTGTGTGTGTGTGTGTGTGTGTGTGTGTGTGTGTGTGTGTGTGTGTGCGGGGACTTAATGGAGGCCTGTGCAGCAAAAGTGGAGGAAAGAAAATCTGGCAAATCAGCCTATTGAAGACACTTATTCCCTCTCTCCCTCTTCCTCTCTTTCTTCCCTCTCTCCCCCTCTCTCTCCCTCTCCCTCCCCTTCTCTCTCCCTCCCTCGGTGTTGCCTCTGTCCCTGGAGCTTACTGCAGTACTGCTGACTTCTCGTCTCAGATTGACATGTAAACAGACTGTCCCTGAGTGTCCTCCACTGGGCCGCTCCAGCTGTACTCCATTAGAGCTCAACTTCAGGGCTGCTCAGAGTTTGCTTAGGAATGTTGCAGCCTTCATCCTTTAGGCACTCGACATCTAGCGCAGACACGGCAGTTGTGTGTCTGTCTGTGTGTGTGCGCTTGTGTGTGTGTGTGTGTAGGTAGCTGTGTGTCTTCGAACGTGTGTTTGCAAGCGAGAGAGTCTCCCTTGCTCTCGCTTGCTGGTAACAGAAACCAGGGCTGGGGAAAGCTCCCATAATCCTGTGCAGGTTGAGCAGGAAGCGGGAGAAAGGTGGCGTTGATCAGGAGCAGTAATCCTGATTAGGCCCATCAAAGCGATTACTCCACGTCCGCGGACAAAAACGAAGGAGAGCAAAAGCGAGAGAGAGAGAAAGAGACAGAGAGAGAGAGGAGTGCGTCAATGCCGTGCGGGACGCTGCGGACATCTGTGATGCATTACTCACCGGGCCCTGGCCTCCATAAATCCCGCCGCTGCCACCATTTTGGGACCAGATGCGACCGTGAACCTGAGCACCCCCAGACCCAGACCCTTGATCCACCATCACATCAACGCAGACCCGGACTCTAAAGGATGCTTGCTGAGCGCCATATTGTTTTCCTTGCATATTGTTACTCCTGCAGTGTAGACCAGGCACACAGCCAGTGATGGGGACATTTTGATCTATGGTGCTGACAGAGATTGCTTTGAGCCACACAAAGCTTCAGGAGTCTCTGAAAAATACTACCCAGGTGCAGGAGCAAGAGTGAGAATCGTTTTGGAAGAGTATACTCTGTGCACGGATGTGCTCCCAAAAGAAAGTTGTTGCTTAGCTACCTGCCTCCCTGTCTAAATGACCCATGGCCAGAAATCTCTGTTTTTTAGCCTTATCAAGGCAAAAGTGCAGGTGTGTGTGTGTGTGTGTGTGTGTGAACAGTTTGTGACCCAGGAACAGACCTTCATCTCACTCAAACTCTCTCCTGAGGCCATGAGTCGGCTCAACTCCATTTTCCCGGCAATTGTCTGGACCTCGTGGAACTGTCTGGAAGCTTCACCTTCGCTCCCTGCTCTTGCTATCGCGTGTCTCTTCTCTCTGCCGTCAGAGAAATAATTAATTGTTTCACACACACACACACACACACACACACACACACACACACACATATGCGCATCACTTCTCTTATATGCGCATACGTCTTATTCTTCCAGCATAAGCAGGAAGCGTAACAGTTGTCTGGGGAAGTCATTGCTTTCGCCTCTTTACACTCACCCTTTTCCCCCAGCTCCAACTTCGTGTGAGTTTTTATCGGAGGGTGAAAGTTTCAGCATTTCATTTAGTCAGCCAGTCTTTTCTTCCTGCCCCCTTCACAATCACACACACTCACACACACACACACACACACACACACACACACACACACACACACACACACACACACACACACGTTCCTCCAACACCCCACCCCCACCCCCACCCCACCCTGCCTTTCGTCTCCCGGCGGCCAGATCCGTATTGACTTGGGCTGTGTTTTGTAGGCTGAAAATGTCTCCTTGTGTTTGATGCGATCGGCCAGGCGCTGCGTAGTGCAGTCAGCAGCTCATTCCCCTCCCTGGACTGACCCGCCCGTTTGAACACTCTGCACAGATCCCCAGAAAAAGAAGGGAGGAGAAATCCATTAAATCCATGAATGGATTTTCATCAAAAGAAGCGTTTTTCTCCCCACCCCCCCACCCTTCTCTCACACTCTCTCTCTCTCTCTCTCTCTTTCCATCTCTGAC
>NC_063194.1:19892462-19904962 GCF_017589495.1 Alosa alosa
TAGACCAAATCAGTGGTACGATTTCACTAGCTCACTGGCGTGTTGTTTAAGTACAAAGACACAATATGCTCCAAAACGCTCAGAAGCCACTGGTAGACTACCCCATTGAAGAGATGCCCGTGGGCTACGTTGAAGGTGTTGCCCCTGGGCATGCTGCTGCGGCTGGTGTTGGTGCCTGCAGAGCTGCAGCCCAGAGAAGAGTGTTGCTGCTGAGTGAGGTGTGGGCTGGGCTGGGCATCAGCGGCCGTGGTGGTGGTGGGCAGGTTTGGGTCATCAGCCAGCTAATCTCAGCGCCAGATGGTGATGGCAGCCAGGGGGCCTCACACTCCATCCCCCCCTCCCCTCCACCCCCCGAATAAAAGCAGCTCTTTTAAGGGCTTTTTTTCTGCTGCTCTGGCTTTCTTTTCATCTCATATTGATTCTGTAAGCTCCCCTCCTCTTTGTTGCTGCCGCCCATGTCTCTCGCTCACTCCCTCTTTCTTTTTTCTCTCTCTTTTTCTAGTCCTCCTTTCCTCCATCTAACGCCCTACACCCATCCTAAGCTCACTCTCTCTCTCCCCCCCCCTCTCGCCGACTTGTCAGACGGGTGCAGATGCACGCAGCGGTGATCGGCTTCTTAAGACATCACGGCACCCTTGGCCTTCACCCACTGGGGCTGATAAAGCCAAGTTCGTGGGCCTTTAAATCCCTTGGCAAATGCATTCATGGCCCTGGCCAGCCGTCTCTGCTCTTGCCTCTCCTCCTCCTCCTCCTCCTCCACCTCCTCCTCCCACCCCTTTACCTCCATCCCCACCTCCCCTGAGGAGGAGGTGACAATGAGTCTGTGGAGTTGGTGAGGAGAGGAAGATGAACGGTCTGGAAGTGAGGGGACTTTCCACAGGGAGGGAGAGCAGTAGAGGTGCCCAAGCCATGAGTAGTTCATTCTCATCTCAGTTTCCATACTGGGCCATTCATTTGGCCAGTGGTGCTAAGCTAACCCATTTGCGTTCTTTTACCTGCTAGTAGTTCTTTTTTTTAAGACTGAGTGAGAGGTTTGATGCTGTGTATATCACTATTTATTTATAGTGAGGCTCACTCTTTTCTTTTCCTACTCTCTGCTACACACAGTAATTATTCCTATTAATCAAATATTCAGTGCCACAGCCAGCTGTTAGTTGTAGACTGTTCATGTTTAAATGAGCAATTTTAGGGTTCTTCAACTGGGCATCAGAGCCCTGTGGCCTGCTCTACTGCAGTGAGTTCTGAAGTCTTTGCACAGGGGGACGAGAAGGCCTCGGAGCACTCCTAGCAACCAAACTCAAGCAACCCATAGGAATAGGGACTTCCCTGTGTTCCCTGTGCTCGTTCTGTCCTTTCAGTGTTTAGCATACTTATGCTCTAGTTTCTGGTAGATCCTTTAAAGGGACACCAAGCAACATTTTCGTGTTAATTACTCATCTTCGCAAGTCGGTATATGGTTAAATGACTCATTACAGGGCGAATGAAGACTCTCTCGCCGCCCTACTGCCTGTAGGAAGAATATCCCGCTTACAAGTTCAGTGTATCGTACCCGCCGACCCGAAGCAGGATCAGTTTACATCCAGCATCCACAGCACAGAGGCTAATGAAACGCTAGCGATTGTTGCAAACGTGTGTATAATGGCAGAGCCGGCGAAGAAGCAGCGAAAATCCTTGACGGAAGATGCAAAGAAAAGGAAAAGAGCTTCAGACCAAGTTTCATAGAGAAAAAGCATCAGGCTTGCCTGGTGTCCCTTTAACACATGATTTTTAAGTATCATGCCCTGTCCTATCAGGATGTTTTCACTAGCCCTCTGTGTACAGGTTACACTAGAGAGGAAGGCCAGTAGTTTGAGGGCATTTAGGACAGTAAATTAAGCAGCTTTAAATGTCTTCTGTATATCCGCCACTACACAGAACTTGATGGGCCAAGAGTTTGTTTAATGGTTGAATAAAAGTCTTTGAAAGGACTCGGAGAAGTCTTCCCCAATGTTGCACAGTAGTGTCAGTGTTATATAAACCTTATTTACATGCAATGTCAGTCGTTAAGCAGACGCTTTTAATCCAGGCTACCAGAGGAGTACATCTCAGGAGTTGTGTGCATTTGAGGGATTACAGCCATGACCTCAGTATGGCTACTGCCATGATACATCAGGCCGTTAAACTCGTCTTTCTGTTCCCCGTTTCTTTTACAGACTACTGTCTGAAAAGTAGACTTTTAATCAGGTTAGCGTGATCTCTGTGGCAACCGACTTGAAGATGAATGATTTCTCAAAAAGAGTATTATGAGTGAGAAAAGAGTATTCTATCCCGCCAATCTGTCACCAATGCAGATAGGCCTGGCTCTCTCAGACAAAAACAGAGTTGTTCCTCATTTTCTCAGCCTGGTTGTACACATGCATAGCCTCACTCATCTTTCATCACCATATCCCCTCCTCCGGTAAAAGTATAGCCCACTGTTTACATAAGTAAAATATGATTAATGGCGTCCCCCATAGTGTGTAGATTTCCATGGTGCGCTCTGAGCAGGTATGTTCCATCATGGCCCCCTACTGTTGGCTCGGCTCAGGTGTCTGCAGGGGCGGCAGTCGGAGCCTAGATGAGACGGCAGACCTCATCATTAGCGTTAGCCTAGCCACGCGCGTCTCTGCCCAGCTCTCCGGTTAGAGAGCTCCAAATGATCCCTCTTTCTTTGCTTTGTTTACATCTGTCTGTCTGTCTCTCTCTCTCTTTCTCTCTGTGGGTGTCTCTCCCTTCTTCTTTCTCTTTCTGTCTTTGTGTTTTGCAGGATGGTTGTTTTTTTTCTCCCTCTCTTGTGTTCCATTCTTATTTTGCAGATAATTGGCAGCGGACTTGGATTTTTTTTTCTGCCTTCTTTTTGTTTCTTCTGCTTCTTCTCCTTCCTGTTAAGTGATGAATAGTTGGCCCACGATCAAAGCAGAGGCCTCTCGCTCGGGGGAGGGGTGTGTGTGTGTGGTGTATGTGACTGTGTGTGTGTGTGTGTGTGTGTGTGTGCGGCGTGGTGGGGGTGGGGGGAGGTGCGTCATCCCCGGCGACAGCCCTGCGGACAGGCTGCCAGTCGCAGGGGTCAACAGCAAAGTGTCTGAGCATGCATTTCCTACCAGCCGATCCAGTTACATGTTTCTTTTCCTTCCCTCTCTCTTTCCCTCCCTCTCTCTCTCTCCCTCTCCCTCCCTCTCTCTCCCCTCCACTCCCCCTTCTTGTGTGCAGAGCAACAGCAGGTTGAAGCAGCTGGAACGGGAGTACAACCAGAGGCTGGTTAAGTCTGCACAGGTAAACACGCTCTTCCTCCCAGCAGAACAGCAGGAGATAGGCCTGGAGTTTAGATGCAGGGGGTTTAGAGGGACTGTCCCGCAAACGCCCCTTACACACACTTCCACCCGCCCACTCACATACACACACACACACACACACACACACACACACACACACACACACTCCTTCAACTGTTTGTCTGTTTTCTCTGCACTGGTAGAGCTAAGTGCAGCTGCATACAGGGTGCATTGTTCCGTATGGCGCTGCTTCCTAGTGCACCTCGGTAAGGTGGTTAGGAGCCCACACTGGAGAAGGAATGCCCCGTGACTCATATCTACAGTGTGCCCGTGCAGCACTCCTCACTCATAGCTACAGTGTGCCCGTGCAGCGCTCCTCACTCATAGCTACAGTGTGCCCGTGCAGCGCTCCTCACTCATAGCTACAGTGTGCCCGTGCAGCGCTCCTCACTCATAGCTATACTTTGCCCGTGCAGCACTCCTCACTCATAGCTATACTTTGCCCGTGCAGCGCTCCTCACTCATAGCTACAGTGTGCCTGTGCAGTGTGCCCGTGCAGCGCTCCTCACTCATAGCCAGGGATGAAGTGGTAAAATAAGAGGTGGGTAAACAATGAATTCTGTGATCACGGTGATATGGACTGTGCCACGCGGAATCGGATTTTTTAAAAAGGCATTCAGAACATCTTTGATGATGGTGGAGGTTATTGTCCAATGTTTATAACAATACCAGTGGTATTAAATGGTTCCTAGAGTATTAGTGATTGTACATATTGTGAATGTAGATAATACAGTGTGATTTTTGGATGTTAAAAGTTGCAATTGGTGAATAAACTCTTTTGAGAGGTGGATAAACTCTTATTTCTGAAATTTCAGAGGTGGATAAACTTTGTTTACTTGCGTTTAGCCTCCACTACATCCCTGCTCATAGCCACAGTGCCCATGCAGCGCTCCTCACTCATAGCTACAGTGTGCCCGTGCAGCGCTCCTCACTCATCCACCTCCAACATCTAGAACTCTGCGCTTCTTCTCAGGTCTTCACTTCCTTATCACACGGGCATTCTCTTTTACTCTTTTCTACTCTTTTACGTTCCTCTTGTTAGCTCTCTACACATATGGATGTATTTAGATGACGCTTTTATGACGCTCCAAAGCAAATTACAGTTACCAGTTGCACTCACAAGTGCCTTGTTTAAGGGCACAGCCGGGACTCGAACCCACAACCTTTGTGGCTTCTTCTCTTGTGTTGCTACCCTATTCTCTCTCTACTCTCTTCCACCATCTTGATCTCCGCTCCTCTTGCCCCTTCTGTCTTGTCCTCTCTTCCTCTCTGTCATGGTAGGCCCTGTCATGGACTGACATGGATCTGCTAATGTCTCCACCATTGCCTTTTGTATGGTGAATGTCACGTGTTGATTATTTTATTTCACCAAAGGGGACGTTAAAGCCTCGTCCAGCAACCACATGATATGACCTTTAACACTTATCTGCAAAGACGGAAGAGAAAGGAGTTTGTTAGATTGAGAGAGAGAGAAATCCCAGGCCAGACTTTTTTAACCTCACCATAATATCGTAAATGTGCTAATTACCAACCATTTCGTTTGAACATTCTAAAACAATGATGTTTTTTAATACTTCAAAATAACATTGGATAAATGAACCTTACATTTTTCAGTAGCGATAGGTGTGTAGATTTGAACAAAATCTAGTTTAGTTCTTACAGGGGATTTTACTGCCTGAAATATCTGATTTTGTTTACCACGCTCGGAGTTTAGTGCTGGGCTTCTGGGCTGGGCTGCAATTTTTGGTACATGGCTAATTTAGATACACTTATGGTGTGGGTGCTTGCGTTTCTTTAGGAATCTGCCGTCTTGGTTTGTATAGAAATGAATATTAAGTGATACATACACGTAAGAGGTTGGACATACGGGACGGTTGGTAATATGTGACATTCTGATAACACTCAAAGCGACCTCTCTCTCTATCCCTCTCTCCTTCTCTCTGTCTCTTTCTTACACGCTCTTTCTCTCACACACTCACTCTCCTTTGTCTTTTGGGTCGCTGGCGGCCGAGTGCCAGTTTGAAAGGTTGACAAGCAGATGTTGTGTGAAAACAGAAGCCTATTAAGTTTCCTAATAATTGGCGGGTGGAGTGGAGTTCAGAGACGCCAGCGTCTCTTTCGGCGGGGACTAAACAGCCATCGTGTATGCGTGTGTCTGTGCATGCGTGTGTGTGTGTGTTTCTGTGTCTGTGCATGTGTGTGTGCCTGTGTGTGTTTGTATGTGTGTTTGCGTCTGTGTGTGCCTAGGTGTGTGTGTGTGTGTGTGTGTATATGATTGTACCCCATCTAGGTGTGTTACCTTGTCTGCATGCTAACTTGAGAGCATAAATATGTATATGTATGAGGTGTGCTGTGGTTGCTTTTGTGTGTGCATGTGTGGATGTGTGTTGTTCCAATGTGGTGGAAGTCAGCTGGACACCCAAGAGGATGTTTGTGCAGTCACACACACACACACACACACAAGATGGAAGATGGAACATAAGGAGCCTGCTGTGCATGAAAAGCCACTCCAGCTCGAGCAAACATTTCCACTTTAAAGCCTCGGCTCGCCCGAGAGAACAAACTGGCCGGCAGTGGACGTGGCTTCCCTTCAGAGGCCCAGAGAATTCAAGGTGTTTTTCTCAACCTGCATCTGAGACTGCCCTCCCTTTGTGTGCATGCTCACACATGTGTGTGTGTGTGTGTGTGTGAGAGAGAGACCAAGAAAGTGTGTGTGTGTGTGTGTGTGTGTGTGTGTGTGTGTGTGTGTGTGTGTGTGTGTATTTTGACATTCTGCATCCTTCCCAACCTCCCCTCCCCCATCTCACACACACACACACACATACACCCGTATAGAGACGTACAGATAAACAAACTCATTTGCGCACACACGCAGATCAACCTCTAATCAACACAGGTGTCCTTTGAACCCTGGGCCCTGAGAGGCGTCCCTCCTCACTCGTCCAGATGCACGCATGCCCAAATAATGCTCCAATTAAAAACATACCAGCGTACGGGTAATCCTCAATGGGGCCTCCAGCTCGTCAGGCCAACTCCTTTTCAGATATGAATTAGCCTCCATCTGCTGCCCACTCTCTCTATGAGTGACCCCTCCTCTTGACCCGTTAACAATCATCGAGCTGTTTTGTTGTGCGTCTCTTTCTTCTTACCCCCTTTTCTCTTTCATTCTTTTGCTACTATGGAGCAGAGGCCCCTATCACCCCTTTTCAAACCCTCTCGATGATACTCTGAAAAGTGGTAGAGAGAAATGCTGAAATTAGTTTGAAGCTGTGTGTGTGTCTGTGTATGTCTTAGTATTTGTGTACGTGTGTGTGTGTGTGTGAGTGCGGCAGTTATATATAAATATGTAGGCTGTGTTTAAGGCACTCATTAGATATGAGCATACCGAGACTCCAAAGGGCTTCATTGCAGTGTGTCATGGCGTAAGAGCGTTCTAAATAAGCAGCTCGTAGAAATTAAAGAAGGCAGGTCGAGGCAATTATAGTGGAAAATGGTCCGAGAATATCAGAGAGGAGGCTACCAGAAGAACAAGAAAGAGAGGCAGTGGTGGAGGGAGGGAGGGATGGAGGGAGGGAGGGATGGAGGGAGGGAGGGATGGATGAGTAGATACCTCCAGGCTAAAGACTAGATGCTGGAATCTCTTATTGCGAAATAATGATTACCGAGGGAACCGATGTTGCCATAATAAAGGGCCATTTGTTGCTTTCATGTGGGCTCGCCCACTGACAAAATAAGCCTAATCTGCTGCTTTTGCCATCACACCGTGCCGCAGTGCACTGGTGCTCACTCCCACCGCCCACGTACGTGCATACACACACACACACACAAACACACACACACACAGACACACACTAATGCGCTCCTGTGAGGGAGAAGGTTACGCACTGCTAACAATTATCTGTCTGGGCCGGGAGCAGTTGTGTACTTGTGTGTGTGTGTGTGTGTATGGGTGTGTGTGTGTGTGTTTGTGTGTGTGTGTGTGTGTGTATGTGTGTGTGAGCGCACTGCCCTCTCTCTGCCCCTGAGCCACTCCTCTTCCCGCACCCGCGACGTTAACGCATCTCCTCGTTTTCGCTCCTGGACGTTCAAAGAGGCGCTGCAGGTCTTTCATTTCACAGCCCATGCACCACAAAGTTACCCAACTCAGTTCTCCTGTTCCTCCCTCCCTTAACCACACTGTCTCGTTGCTCTCTCTCTCTCTCTCTCTCTCTCCCTCCCTCTCTCTCCCCCTTTTTCTCTTGTCTTTTACGGTCTGTCTCTGTAGTCCCTAGCTGTGGATTGTTTCTCAGGTAGGCACATGGGGGCTGAAAGTCGTTCTCCTGGTCATTACCTCTCACATGAAAGCCCCCCATACATCTGTTGCCATGTATGTGCCTTTAATGTTACAGCCCCTGACAAGCTCATGGAAATACCTGTGTGTGTGTGTGTGTGTGTGTGTGTGTGTGTGTGTGTGTGTGTGTGTGGCGTAAAGGGGGAGAGCTTCTGAGCTCTCAGATTTACCTGTCAGCTCGACACCCACACTAACCTGCAGTAACATCCCCAGCCGAACCTCCGCAGTGTTTAGTAATCCGCTCACAGCAGCTGGAGAAAAAGCGTTCCCGTTAGCTAACAGGGCTGCTTGGCGACGCGCGGCGAGATCCCTCCAGGAGGAGACGTTTAAGGAAGATCTGCAGTAGGAGGGGTACCTAAGTGCTGGGAGCAACTGTAGCCTTTTAACATCTATAGCTCACCAGGCAGTCTCCATAGGATAGTAGTGGTACCTCTGCCAGTGCGTCTTCTTTGTCTTTGTGTGTGTGTGTTTGTGTGTGTACATTTACATATACTGTATCAAAACAAACATGCATTAACATATACTGTATCAAAACAAACGTCCATTGACATATACTGTCAGCACAAGCGTGCATGTTTGTGTGTTTTATTTGTTTAGCTCTGATTATATTTTTCTGTGTACGTGCATTGGCACATGGACATTGCACATGGACTTGTTTGTGGATTTGTATTCCTGCAAGTGTGACGTGTGTGGGTGTGGGTGGGTGTGTGTGGGTGTGTGTGTGTGTGTGTGTGTGTGTGTGTGTGTGCAGACGATGGCGGACGTGCAGGCAGCGGCGTGTGCGGGTCGTGAGGAGGCGCGTCAGGCTCAGCAGGCCATGGAACAGCAGCTGCAGGACGCCATGGCCCGCTGGGACGAGGAGAGGAGTCGCCTCAGCCGCCACGCAGACAAGGCCTGTCAGGTGAGACACACACACACACACACACACACACACACACACACACACACACACACTTCTCAGATCAACAGAGCTTTCACCATCTCAGCTCAGGTCCAAATAACTACCCTCCAGTTGTACTCAAAGGTAGAGCCACTGGGTCTTGATGGAGGTACAGAAGTTGACACTGCAATCAGTGTCTGTGTTTTTTTGTGTGTGTGTGTGTGTGTGTTTGTGTGTGTGATTGACAAAGGAACTGATAGTGGTAATGATAGATGACACTTGCATAGAGATCACATGCCAATACATTGGCATCAGTGCGTGGAGTTCTAGAGAATAGTGTGTTTACTGCTTAGCGCAATGTTTATCTGGCCCTAAGGAGTGATTTCAATGTGTTATGTCTGTGCTGGTCAAAGCCAGCGGCTGCCCAAGGCTTTGTCTGAGTACATCCAGCCCAGAGAAACTTAGAAGTTAGGGTGTCATGTCCAACTTACCCTAGACATGCACACATTCTCTCTCTCACACTCACTCCTCACTCATTCACTCACACACACAACAACAGCAACACGTTACATTTATATAGCACACACACACACACACACACACACACACACACACACACACACACACACACACACTGCTTCCCTGGCATGTCGAGCGTGGGCCTTGTTATTGCGAGCCGTCAGTGTTAACTGCTCAGTTAATGAGGCCGCAATTACAGGCTGATTAAAGTCCAGACACCAGAGAGCGAGACAGAAAGAGGGAGACGGCGTAGATAATGGCTCTAGAGAAAGAAAGAGAGATGAGGGAGGGAGGGAGGGAGGGATGGTTCCAGGAGGATATGAAAGAGAGGAGAAAAGAGAGCGTGCCGTTTGTTAACTGGTTCTGCTTTTGGACGGCCAGAGCAAGCGTGTGGCGGGGCGGCCATTGTTTCCAGAGCTGCTCACTTCAAAGGCCAAATTGTGCGAGCTGAAGGGGGCCCAAGCGAGGAGAGGAGAAAGAGAGGAGAACGAGGGAAGAGGGGGGGAGAAAAAGAAAGGCAGGAAGACAGAATAAAAGACAGAAAAAAGAAAGAGAGCACACATCAAAGTGGTGGCGCTGCTGAATGTAATAATCCCAAACACAGTTGTTGTGATGGCGCTGGTCTGGGATCAGATGTCCACGTCCCGCTGCTTCTTCCTTCTCCCACACGGTTGGGATTAGGACGCGTGCTTGGACTCGCAGGACACCCCGAGTCCGCGCGGCTGTCTTTATATGGGCACCATATGTGTGGATGTGGAGCCATTATAAGTGGCTCTCGTTGCCCGTGAGAGTTTGTGTGGTGCACAGTGCATACTTGAGCATACAGGCATTTTGGTCTCTCTTAGTTTATTGGGCCTTTAGAATGCCAAACTGGTTTTTGTTTCTGCAGGTTCAAAGGCATTATTCACACAGACACACACACACACACACACATGCACACTTACAATAGGCGTCTTTCATACAGTACATGAAAGTGAGTCTCAGTAAGTATTTGTTGTTGTGAAGTGTGCTCATGCCTTACTCCTGAGGTATGCGAGGGCTTTGATTAGAAATGCACAGAGCATGAGAGATAGAGAAAGAAAAAAAACAATGATGGTGGCTAGTGATTAATTTCTGGTTCACGTCCGTCCTAACCCAGGACAGCCTGATGTGATCTGATCTGTTGTGGTTAAACTTTAACTGCCGTGCCTTAACCCCCTGATCCCGTTCCAAAGCTGCTGCGTCAGGTCTTGTCACGTCCCCTGACTCGCTCACATCACAGGCTCTCGTAGACGCGTCTCCTTGGAGTCACACTTTCCACCTGCTCCGCTCAGACCGCTCGGTAATGAACGCTGGACTGACCAATGAGCTGCTGATCATCTGCGCTAATCCACGGTCACGCTGGAGTGCTGATATGAGGACATAATGGCTAGCTGTGGCCTGGTGAGTGTGGATGGACCGGGGGCGCTCCCTCACCGAAACACCACACTACCTTTCAGGTGCTTCTGTGTCCTTGAGCAGGCTTTATTTAAAAATCAGGGGTGTGCAGGCCGGTGAAAAGGGGGTTTGGCCAGGTCCAGTAAGGACAGGTTGCAGCCCTGGCAGATAACATTGCCAGTGGGAAGGACTGACAAAGAGGAAGAGCAACACAAAGGGGGGGGGGAAAGACAGAGAAGGAAGGAGAAAAAAGCCAGGAGTCAAAGGGAGAATGATCAAGAGGCAGGCCGGCGTGTTTTTAGTGCTTGACATTCCTAAAGCAGAGCCCAGCCTCCACCGCGCGCGCTTTGATTGGGCCCTTTAATGTCCGCTCGCTCGCCTGTTTCAAGTTGACGGCAGGCGGGAGGGAGGGAGGGAGAGAGAGAAGACCTGAGGATGAAAGGAGTGTGGAGAGGGGGGTGGACAGGACAGGACAGAGGCCTGTGCTTTATTTCACAGATCGGTTTGAAGACAGAGCAGAGGCTCAGGTGTCCCAGACCAGGGTCAGTCCAGGCCATGCTGGACACGGAGGCTGGGCTGAATTTTTTTGTCCATCCACCTCTGTGTCCCATTGCCTTTCTCAGGTTTGGAAGGGTTAGGGCAATATTACATTTGAGAGGATATCACATTACAGGACCTGAGACATTACAGAGGTTCTATGCCTAAAATGGCCATTGCACTGACATAAACTAGTGTGTAAGATAGGTAAGGGATAATGGACAACACGGCGTTCGGTTCACAGAAAGAAATGCACGTTCGAGGTGGTAAAACGGCCCCGGAGTACCAGCAGTGAACACACTGTTGTTGTTTTTTTTTTTTTTTTTTTCAGATTTTCAGCTCATTTTAGCTCAATATAGAGATTTCATGGCTACAGATTTTTGCCCGTTGACAAGTTTGTCGATAGTTGTGGACTAGTTGACTAATGTTAATCGCTAAGCACCGGTAATGTGCTGGTGCTAACATTACTGCTAGTGCAAGCTCTTGGCAACGGGGGATTCATTTATAGATGCTTATTCACAGCAGACCTGTTCTTACTGTACTTTAACACAGCTGTACACAACTTACATGTCTCATTTTCCATTAAGTACTTCCATACATAAAAAATGTTCAGCCCATTTAGCCTTTAGCCATTTTGTCCATGACTAGTGGACAGCTGCCTACAGCACTGTCCAGTCATTTTATTAGTCGACTAGTTGATGAAACACTTGCTTGTGTCTTTGGTTTGCTGATGTCCAGAATAGGATAGGTACTCAAGAATCCAGAAAAGTAGTTGAGAAATGTATCAGTACACTGTATTTGTGCTGAAGTGTCTAATTATGTGTCAGTAATCAGTTTTAAAGGGACGCTCCTTTTTAAGTACTGTAGCATGCTAGTGCTAAACAAAGCTGCAGTATATTCATTCCAGTCACTCAAGTTCAAATTGAAGTGTATTGTTTTTTCGCACGCAAAAGCTCACAAAGCAAAAATACAAAAGTTTTGCTGTTGATCTGGGAGTGTGTGTGTGTGTGTGTGTGTGTGTGTGTGTGTGTGTGTGTGTGTGTGTGTGTGTGTGTGTGCATGCATGCGTGTGTGCACGCGCAAGTAGATATGTGTTTTTGTGTGCAGGTAGATGCATGCTTGTTGTTCCGTATGGTTTGTACTCATATTCCGTGTGATTCTCCAAGGTCTCTTTGCAGGTTGCGGTTGCTCTCTAAGCGGCACAACAACACAAACAGCTGCGCACACAATGCACCTCAAGGGCTAAACTGGAGGAAGACAACAAGCACCATGTTTTGTTCTCTCCTCCCTCTCTCATCCTCAAACTCCGACTGAACCACATCAGGTCTACTTTAATTATGTGGACATGCCTGCGTGCGCGCACACACACACACTCACGAACACACACATAGACCAAACAGCTTTGTAGCTGTTGCCTGTTCAAGGATTTCTAAAGGACGAGCTGGCATGCATAAGCCTTGGCAGTGGC